>NW_028249027.1:0-202315 GCF_964263255.1 Lissotriton vulgaris | reverse complement strand
GAGGACACATTTCACACCCCATCCACACTGGAAAAAACAATAGAAACTCCCCATCAACACACAACAAATCTCATACCCCATCCATACATGACACACACCACAGCTCCCCATTTCATATAGGACAACTCCTACATCCCCATCGACACAAGGAAAATACCAGAAACTCCCCATCCACATGGGACAAATCTCACACCCTAGCCACACTGCACAACACCACAGCTCTCATCCACACAGCACAGCTACCACACAAGTATCCCCACAGGAAGAATATCACAACTCATCCACACAGGATGAAAAACAGAAAGTCCCAACCCAAACAGGACAGATCTCACACCCTGCCACACAGGGCAAACACCAGAAACTCCCCATCAACACAGGACAAATGTCACACTCTATCCATACAGGGTACATCTCACACCACATCCAAACAGGACAACACCACAGCTCTCCATCCTCACAGGACAAATCTCAGAAACTCTTTGTCCAAATAGGACAAATCTCATACCTCTTCCACACATGACAAACACCAGAGCTTCCCTTCCACAAAGGGCAAGTCTCACATCCCATCCACACAGGACAAACACAACAGCTCCCTATTCACACAAGACAAACCTCACACCCCATCCACACAGGATAACACCACACTTGACAACACCACAGGTACCCGTACACACTGGACAAATTTCACACACCATCCACACAGGAAAAATGTCACAGCTCCCCATCCACACAGGACAACATCTATACCACTATCCACACGACAAACACTTTGATTTCCTCATTCGCAAAGGACACATTTCACAACCCACCCACACCGGAATAACAGAAACTCCCCATCCACATACGACAAATCTCATACCCCATCCATACATGACACACACCCCAGCTCCCCATCTCACACAGGACAACTCCTACATCCCCATCCGCACAAGAAAACGCCAGAAACTCCTCATCCTCACAGGTCAAATCTCACACCCCATCCACACAGCGCAACACCACAACTCTCATCCACACGGACAGCTAATACACAACTATCCACATAGGAGAAATCTCACAAATCATCCACACAGGACAAAAAACAGAAACTCCCAACCCCCAACTCAAGCAGGACATATCTCACACCCCGCCACTCAGGGAAAACACCAGAAACTCCCCATCCGCACAGGACAAATCTCAAACCCCATCCACACAAGATACATCTCACACCACATCCACACAGGACAACACCACAGCTCCCCATCCACACAGGACAAATCTCACACCCCATCCACACAGGACAAACACTGTGATCTCCCCATCCACAAACAACGAACACCACAAACGTTCCATCCAAGCAAGAAACTCCTGCACCAGTTCCACTGACGATAAACTCTACAAACTACCACTCCACAAAAGACAAACACCACAATTCTTAATGCACATAGGACAACTGCTACAACTAACCCACTCAGGAGGACAGCCTCAAATCCCCCTGTCCTCCATCCACTCTTGACAATGCAACAAAGCAACAATGAATCTGCGTAACAGCAGAGATGCACTTGAACAGAACTTGGCAATCCGGCCCAGGGTAACAATGGATTAGAGTGTTGCCTCACGCCCTGAGCTGTTGCCAGGAGCTGTGGGTTTCCCTCCCAATTTAATACGGGAGTACAACACCTATGCCTATAGTGCCAACATATTGACGTACACAGGTATATGGTTGTATCGTTCCTTATAGTTTGTGCAAAGTTTTCTTACACTTACAGTGCAGTAGTTACAACTATATCCTGAAGAAAGCCCTGATCATAGTAAGATCTGGATTGGCTGAAACATGTAGACCTCTTCATTAGCGCACTCGCACATATATTCAGATTGCGCACTCACTGCTTTTTAACCATTGACACCACTGGATACACAATAAACGTATTCTCTCCTGGTAGTCAATTTTAAGTCACTTTTTCCCTACACTGCACTACATACTCACCACACTGCCTTATGCTTCATTGATCTTAGGTGATCTAGTTTCGGATTACATTAAAAACATCAGCGAGCGCCTCCTTTACACTAGCAAGGAGTTGCAGCTCCTTGGTTGCACTAGTGTGTAGCCAAGAGGAGATCCCCAAATGATGAAGCATGCCCCTGCGGTGGGTGATGGGAATCCGTCCTCTTAATTGAGACTCCTCCTTTGTTAATACTCCCCTGTTGCGCGTACCAATGAAAAAGAACCTCCAAGAGTGAGATAAAGTTTTAGAGTGCCTATTAGTGGATTAAAGAGGCATGGGTAGGAATCAAGACTATGCAGGTTGTGCTTGGCACTGCAACCTTTGATAGCACTGGCCTCGGTCTTCTAACCACAGCTTTGTGCTGCAGCACTTATTCTTTTAGAAATCAAGCACTGCTTGCACCTCCTAAAATCAGTGCTGGACACAGCAGCTCGTTTAGCCACATGAAGATCCAAATTGCCCACATTACACCAACCCAAATTCTGCTTCAATGTCTCGGCTCTGAAGCTTGATCCATCTCTAAGCGAGAGAGAGAATATGTGTCACACACAGGGTTATCTACACAACCACTCCTAAGTACCTAACCAATAACGGATCCTGATGTAGTAGCAATCCTCAGCCAGGCCTACTAGTGCAAGGGATTTGCCCTTCTCTGCTCAGAGTCCTTAGACCAATAGTAAGAAGTTGGCACAGAAACTGGAATAGAAAAGACAGAGTTTATTAAACCTCATGAGGTGGAACTACATTCACACAACACCCTTCGGCAATGTATGAGGTAGCACACTGACTAGAAGGAGCTTGGTCCTTTTATACCCACACAGGGGCTGAAATGAAGGTGGTACAAGGCACAGAGTATTGGTTTCAGACACATATAAGGTCATACAGAGAGTGTGCTAGCAACAAGTGGGAAGGGCTGACAGTAAGCTAATTCTGGTGGACACATCTTGACAGTTACACGTTGGAGACAGCTGTATGCTCTTCTGAGCATGTGCAAAGTAGAGGAGACCAAACATATCTTGTCTCTAGGCAGATTTCAAGAGTAGTTGACAGAAAGGTAAGACAGAGCACATGGCATAAAAAATGGCCGACAGAAATACAAAATGGATTCCGTAAAACAGGCAAGATAGTCTCGAAATACCGAATGTCTTCTGCTAATGCTTAACTCAATTATTGCTAAACTACCACACTGACAGGGGGCAAATGCGTTACCTGATACTTCCCGCATTCAGGAAAAGGCACATGATGGCTCAATCTTTCTCAGGAAGTGCGACCAAAATCTGAAACTCCTGCCGCCTGGCCTACGCATCACCAAATATCGGGCTGTATTTATTTCCACCATCAGGAAAGGACACATGATGGCTCATTCTTTCTCTGGTAGTGCAACTAGAATCTGGAACTACTGCCGTCTGCCGTACCCTTCACTAAATCCCTGGCTGTGTTCAAGGAAGCTCTCATGCTCCTGCTTTACCAAAGGTAGTTTCACTCTGGACTTATTGAAACAAACATCCCACGCACACAGACACGGATGGGATTTGCTCGTTTGTTCTGTTTGTTTTCTATCTTTAATATTCCTAACTTTTACAAAGTTTTCCCATTATAGTCCTTTACCTCTAGCGTTTTGCATTCACAGTCATCATCAATTGAAAAATAGGGCCAGATTCATCAAAGTTTTGCGTTCATCTTGTGCTACACAAGGTGATGCAAGGGTGACGCAAAACCAAGATGAGATTTACCAAGCCACACGAGGGCACCCTGCGAGTCTTGGTAAATCTGGAGTAACGCAAAGCAGCACAAGTCGTTGCCTTGCATTAATCTAAGTGATGGGGGCGTAACATGGGTGCAGCGTGGGTGCTCCCACCCACCTATTCTGAGTCATTCTCAGATTCACCAACACTAGTAGGCCTTGGAATGCCGCAGGATTGTACTCCTTTCCACTAGAGGCGTGTAGGAACCTGCCTCTTTTTGCAAGGTTAGCCCCAATATTTGCCTGATGTTGATGTGACTTTGACCCGTGCACGTGCTGGGGTCCTGCTAATCAGGTCCCCAACACCTGATCTTTTTCACCACAAATGCCCCATGAATGGCGCCGCTCCTGTTTCCCCATAAGTCCCTAGTAAATGTTACCCCTGGTACCTAGGGCATGGGGACCCTCATCAGGACAAGGCGGCACTGCTGTTGCAGGCTCCTTGCCCAGGTGCAGGACAATCCAAAGAGTCAACATGACACACAGCCCTGTGTGCCATGCCTCCCCACACTACTTGAAGTGAATTTATTTATTTATTTATTTGTTTGTTTGTTTGTTTGTTTATTTATTTATTTTATTTTTTAAATTTAATTTTGCGCTGCCTAGACCCGGAGGTATCAGAGCGCTTTACATGAGTTACAGCGAGTTACAGGTTACTTAGTTGCATCACTTAAATCAAAGAGTCACAGGGGGAGGGGGAATACACAACGAGAAAAATTAGGAAAATAATGTCAGATGTCTGGCTGGGTAGGTGATGGCGAGGAGGTGAAACCAGGCTCAGACTCCTCTTTAGCTGCATATGACAGCTCCACCGAGCATCGGCCAAAGTTGCTCGTGCATCGAGGTGAGTACAAACAGTTTTGGTAACTGCCCAGGGGGCGTCGTCAGAGCTCCATCAGAAGTTCAGAGGAACGTTATTATGAGTTATATATAGTGCTGGCTAGACCCTTAGGTATCAGAGCACTTTACATTAGGCTACACACTGTTACAGAGAATGAAAACAAATTCACACTGCGTCAAAAACTAAGCAACAAATTGGGAGAGGAAGGAAATGTGAGATAAATACAGAGGAGAGGGGAAGTGTGAAGGGGAGGATAAGGGAAAAGACGGCAAGAGAGATGAAAGGAAGTCTGCCCAAAGACCGACTGGGTAGGTGACCTCCAAGGAGGGAATCCACAGCCCGTCTCCCCAATAGCTAAACAGGTAGCTCCATCGGGCATCAGTCAAATAGCTAGGTCTCAACTGACGAGGGGAAGCTCACAGAGGAAATCCCAGTGGATAAACAGGGTGGGAACTATGAGCAAGAACGGGTGAGGGCAAAGGTCAATAGCTGGAAAGAGGAGAAGAGTACAGAGGAGTGGGTTAGGGGGTATGGAAAAGAGGAGAAGGGAGAAAAGTCCAGTAGAGAGACGCAGGAGAGTTTGCCCAAAGGCCGGCTGGGTAGGTGATGGTCAAGGAGGAAAATCCATAGTCCATCTTCCCTTTAGCTCGCAAGGTAGCTCCACCGGGCATCAATCAAAATGTCAAGGTCTCAGCTGCTGATGGAAAGATCTCCGAGTCAAATGACACAGAGAGTGAGCAGGAGCAGGGTCGATTTGGGAGTGCCCCAGGGCCTCAGGAGTCCCCTGCGGCAGTAGTCAGGACTTGCCCCAGTCGACATCTTGGGGACAGGCACTACAGCAAACTCCACCTCCACCTGAGATGCAAGCATTGTAAAAGGCAGATGGGATGGGGACCAAGAAATCACTGTAGCCTTTCCAGCAAGAGACGTGGACCTAGGTCAAGCAGGTCATTGGGCCAGGATTCCGAAGGTGTAACAGTTACTCACTGTGGATGGTGAAGGTTAAGCTGAGCGTCGGGTGATCCTCACGGCAGATCTGTTGACTGGGTGTGAGTGTTTGATTGGTTCAGATGCTCCGTCCATTACCAACCCCTTTTGTACCGCTTTTGGCCGCCTTAAGTGTGGCAGGGTATGCTCAGATGTGAGTCCCTTGCTCACTTTGCCACTGGATTCAAGCAAGCTGGGCTGAAGACGGCTGAAATGCCAGAAACCGGTCCGCGGAAGCTTGTTTCCGGTCCAGGGAAGACATGGCTTAGCAGTTCGGGCTGGACTGTTCCCATGAGGCACAGGGTCAGACTGATTTGCATATGGCCATGTCTGAACTGGGGTTGCAGAGTGGGCTAAAGAACGGTGATGGATTAAACCCAGATCTGTTGACTGGGTGTGAGTGTTTGATTGGTTCAGATGCTCCGTCCTTCACTACCCCTTTTTGTAACCCATCTCGGCAGCGATGGCACAGGCCCAAGATTCAACGGAACGGAGCATCAACCCGCTCCCCAGCAGCAGCGACAGTGTGCATTGTGAGTTGGGTGCCGTCACGGTGCTGATTGAAATAGCGCGGGTGGTGGTCGCCATCATAGGGTCAGGCAGCATCGTGGCTGATGGATCATTTACAGGTAGATCATTTCGTAATAGGAATGTATGAACTTTGAGCCCACTGCAAAAGAACTAAGAATCCTCATATGGCTGGTTAACTGCGATATGCTGGTACTTTAAAGGAAGGAAAATGATATCCTACCCCATCTGAGCTCACTGCAGATCAAGCGCACTCATAATCATTCAAAATTATTGTGGATTGAGATTCCGGCACCATCTTGAGAACAATGACCCTTAACAGAGGACTGTCATGATAGCTAACATCGACATGCAACAAAGCACTTCACATATAGAGCAATCGTAGAAGCACAAGCTCTGAACACGCACTTGAAATTCACTACACAGCACTCCCAGCAGAAATAGCCGATCTATAACGTCCTCGTATGGCCACCATAGCAAGGTCAGGCACTGACCAGTTATAAGACAACGGAAGCTTAAATGGCCCCCACTTCGAAATGCTCCGTACAGTTGCCCTGACTGAAGCCAAACAGACAAACAAACTCCTCTCTTGTTTAAGTCAGCACCCTCGAAGCCGGCAAGATACATAGGTAAGACACCCCTCCAGAAGGCCTTAATAGCTCTACGGCAGGGTACATTATATCTCGGGTGAAGGCCCCTCCCACACATTCACAGGGATGCCCCTACAATGTCCGGTACATTCTGGGATATTGTAAGTGCACAAGGAAGCCGGAAAGCGCACATGGGCTGGATACCTGTCCACACGAGTTTCCCATCCTCATGATGGCTTCACTGTAGCAAGGGGTGTTTGGTACCAAACATCTCATCTTGATAAATCCTAGCTGGTCCCATTGATGGATATAATAATACATTCACACAGGAGGCCCTTCTAGAGGATCCCCTGAAACTTTCCGACCACTAATGTGGTTCCGGTCTAGTTTTAGCCAGCCTGCTATCACCAGACATGTTTCGAGACCGCAGAGTAGAGAGACAGAGCTCTCCAGATTCAGAGACATTGCCTGGTCTGGGCGGAGGTGGTCACACCTTCCCCCCTGCAGGATCTGCCACAGCAGAAAGAAGAGTTTTAAGGCCCTGCCACCTTTGAACCTTGCCCCCGAGCCTCCGCTTTTAGTAGCCGATGGCAACCGCCCAGTCCTGCCCCAATTGTTGGCAGAAGGACTGGCAGAAAAATTAGGGAAATTAGGAGGTGCGTCTACCTCCCTCCCTGTATCCACCTTCAGGTGCGCCAGGCAAGGCAGGCCCCACTTTTGACTTCCCGCCTTCTTGAAGATGGAGATAGTAGCCTATTTGGAGCCAGGGTATGCCTGCCCGCCACGTGGGGTTGAGCATAAAGAGGGTGTAGGTGCCCTACCTGTAAGCAGCCCATTTGCTAACACCTGGCCTCCCCTAAAAACGTCCCTAAAATGTAGTATTTAGGTGGCTTCTCGAGAACCTGACTTCAGATTCCACGGAACACAAGAAGATGATGGCAGAAAGAAACTGGCGAAATCCTGCCAGCTGAAATCAAGACTCGACAACTGAGCCGGCTGCCCTTCCTGAGAACTGCAAGGCCCCCAAGAAACCCCTGAGACCTTCCAGCCTTCGCCAATTGCCAACGAACCCCACCCCCTTTGGGCTTGAGGCTTTAGTTCCCGGTGACCTTCGGTAAAGAACCATGGTGGTTGAGGACAGGCACGTGTGTCAAAACGATTCACCACTGTAAAAGAACTTGCAGCACGCCAACATCACCTCGAGGGATTCTCTCACCACTGCGACCGATGCTGGCAACAGCCCCGCTCCTGACAGCCCGTACCTTCTGCTGGTGGCTTCGACTGCAGAAGAAGCAACCTTGGCACGAACACCTATCCCCCACAACAGCCTACTTTGCAAACCACCTGTGGCCTAACTGCTGCCAGTGAACTCCGACCTCTAATACCCAACGTTTCTGGTACTCTCGCTCCAGTGGCGCATCGACTCCTGCTGTACCTGAACCCTGTGCCCACCAAGATCTTCATCCTGTTGATGAAGAAGGCTTCTGGCCACTCCAGGGATCGTGGTCATCCGGAACTCCTGGTGGAGTCCTCCTACCAGAGACCCCAAGGGCCACTGCGTCAGCAGTGTTCCCCCAACCAAACCAAACCTTTGTCACAGCAACAGCAACCACCTAGTTTGCAGTGTTTCCATAAACTTACCGCGAGCTGCTGCCGGCGACCACAACGGTGACCACATTGGTGATCCACTGAGCTCAAAACAAGATCCCCACTCCAGTGCCTTCTGCACAGTCCACGGTGGTAACTATTTAATGGTATCGACCGCCGAGTGGGTAGATACTGAGGGCCTCATTTATGAGAAGTGACGCATCGCTGCGTGAAAACAGCGATGCGTCACTTTTCACTGCGCACTCCTTGCGACACCAATGATGGGTCATATTTAATGTATGACGCATCATGTCGCAAGGAGTTACAGATACGTCAGAATTTCTGACGTATCTGTAAGCACAAAAGTGATGCATTGCTGGAGTGTGTCACAAAAGTGACGCAACTCCAGCAATGTGTCCTTTCACATGGGAAAAGCCCCATGTGAAATGTACTTGTGCCAGTCTTACGCCTGCCATGAGGCAGGCGTAATATATTGATGCATCTAACTAGATGTGTCACTTTGTAAATATGATGCAACATGGCACATTTTTTACACCGCTGGCGCGTCACATAAAGTGGTGCACCGGCGGCGTGAAAGTGACGCAGTGGCTCATAAATGAGCCCCTCAGTGTACTGCGTACTTTGAATTGCATCTCTTTTATTCCCAAGTTCACAGTCTACCCAGTTTTTATTTAAGCATTGCAAAGCTGCGCAAAGTATACCTCTGATTTCAAGTCTCGCTTCTCAAAAATATATAAAGAATCATGTCCTTTTAATACAACCTTGGTCTCAGATTTATTCTTGAGTGTTTGTCTCGCTTCTTGCCTCTGTGTGCGACAACAAATGCTCAGCACGACCCCGGGATAGGCCCGGCTGCTCGCCCACAGTGCCACAAAACAGAGCCTTAGTACTATCGATTGTACCGCTGGATTCTTGCACTCTGCATAGTGTACTTCGCTTCAATGCACTGCACAGCGAGGCAGCCTCCTACAAGGCGCGAGGAAGAGAAATATCTGCATTTGTCCTTTTTTTTCTCTTTCCATGTGTGATGCATTCTGCAGCACACATAGAAAGAGGAAAACGCCTCTCAGGATTGTTTTTGTGCAGGAAGGTGCCTCTTTCTACACAAAAAAAATTGTGCGCCAGTGCAAGCACCGGACAGGAATGCAACATATCTTAATAGATACAGCGCAGTCCTGCCCTCCCTCTTTCTCGCAGCGCAGGAAGATGGCTCGCTGCGTTGCGCTGCATGAAAGTTTGATACACCAGGCCCATAGTTCCCAAAGCTGGGGGTGGGGGAGGCTCGGAGCTGCTCTGGGTTCATCATCAAGAGACAGTTCCCAAGGCTGGGAGGCTGCTCTGCGGCTGGGTGTTCCCAGGTTCAGGTAGGGTCCCCCTCCCCCTTCTTGACATGGGTGGCACACAGCCCACTGAAAGCATACATTATCCCACGGCAGGGATGATGACGCACCCCTCCCCCGCCCCACCCTCGGGTGCATTGGCTGTTCCTGGGCCCTCGAGCCACCGTTTCAGTATTATGTTCACCAGGTATTAATATTTGTATGTGTTTTTAGTCACCGAAGGCTGGCACGCGCCTCTGTTCGTCAGAGGAGCAGAGTTCCCACGTATGCCTCGGTTTGTCCAATGTCTTGGCTCTGTGCCGCCCAGACTCTGCCAGCCACAGGGCCAGCCGCAGACACCCCCGAGACCCACCCGGAACCGAGCCAGCCTGAGGGGGGACAGACACAGAGGAGGCATCACAACACTTTGAGAGTTGTTGTAATCTGTTGTACTGATGGGGCGTGTGGTGCAACCTCTGTGTGACTCGTGTTCAATCTCTCACGTGCACACAGGCACAAGTACCCCTCACACGCACAGTCACACAACAGACACACAATACACACAGCAAGTGCAGACACACAGACCCTACCTACACACAACATGCACAGACACACAGAGCACACATACACACAACATGTGCAGACACACAACAGACACACAGACCCCACCTACACACAACATGCACAGACACCCAGAGCACACATACACACAACATGTGCAGACACACAACAGACACACAGACCTCACCTACACACAACATGCACAGACACATACACACATGCACAGACACACAACAGATACACAGAGCACACATACACGCAACATACACAGACAAGCAACAGATACACAAACAAAAACTGAAACACAAAACACACACCTAAGCCTTAAGCACATAAGACACACACAAAACACTCATAAGGATGCACACAAAATACATAACGCACAAAGGCGCAGACACACAAACTACACACGCATACAGCATACACTGACAAACAAAACAGATTTATACACTCACCACATACAAACACACAGACACATACATAACGATACACACAAAACACATAACACATAGGTACAGACATGCAAACCACACATGAACACAACATGCACAGACACACAAACCACACATCAATGCATTAACCACATAAGACACACACCCAAAGACACAGACAACACACACACAGACACGCAAAACATATAACACACAGAAGCACAGACAGACAACACTTCAACAAACACATGCACAGATGCTCAACAACAGACAGAGAAAATACATACAAGCAATGAACACGGACTGTTGGAAATGGCCCTTTTTGCAGGGTTATCCCCAAACTTTTTGCTTCTTCCTCCTTTGTTTTTCCTCACTTGTGGTTGTTGGCTATAGGACTCTGGGCACTTTACCACTGCTGATCAGTGCTAAAGTGCATTTTCTCTCTGTGTAACTTGTTATGGTGATTGGTTATCCATGAGTGGCATATTTGTCTTACCAGTAGGTCCCCAGTAAAGTGCACTGAGTGTGCCAGGGCTGGTAATTCAAATGCTACGAAGTGGGCCTGCAGCACTGATTGTACCACCCACATGAGTAGCCCCAAAGAGATGTCTCAGGCCTGCCACCGCAGTGCCTGTGCGCAGTTGACCAACTGCCATGTTGACCTGGCCAGGCCCAACCCTTTCCTTACACATAGGACACCCCTATGGTAGGCCCAAGGTACCTCCCTGGGCAGGGTACAGTATATGTGAAAGATAGGACATGTACTAGTGTGTGTAACATGTCCTGATAGTGAAATACTGTTGATTTCGTTTTTCACTATTGAAAGGCTATCTTGCCCATAGGCCAGAATGGGTAATGCTGTGTAACATGTTTCTGTGCACATCTTTATATCAAAAAGGGGGGAGGTAGTTGATCAATGGATCAACGGACACGATTTACCACACAGGTTGGTGGAAGGTCCAGTAACAGCTTGTGTCCGTATCTTGCACTAGGAATACAATAGGGGGTTGCCGCACTGTTCCTATGGAGAGAAAGGAAGGGATTGACTGGCGTGACCAAAGATGTTAGAGTAACATCCTGTGGCATCCATTTTGTTGGATATAGTTGCCTCACACACCCCGAAGGATGTCATGCTTCATCATTGGCGGTTGCTCCTCGTCGGGGAGGCGGTGCAATCCCCGACGGGCTCACCTCAAAGAGGGGCTCTTTGGCGGAGATCTTTTTCCAACAGCCTTATGGTGAGGTGGGAGTGTGTGGGCAGGGCTAGGTGTAATGATGTGAGGGATATTTAAAATGTAGCAAGGGGTACCGGAATTCAGTTTATTCTGGGGGTCCCCTGGCTGCAGTTAAAAAGTGGGTTTAGCTCACTAGGTGTCAGTAGGTTAGGTCGGGTGACCCTAGATGAGACTAATGGTGAAGACGGTCGACATGTTTCTGGCTGTGGGTCTAGTCACCCGCGATTCATCAGGACCTTTACAAAGTGAAGGGAAAGCATGCTAGTGTCATGTGTGCGATTATTGTTACCTCTGTGGGTTCTCCTATGCCTATACATAGAGAAAAAGGGGAACAATGGTTAAATACAAATCTGCATTTAAAAACAAGTCACGTCAATGCCAGGGCGTATATACAGTGTGGCATGCTTTTGGTGCTGAGTCGCAATTTAACACAAACACTGCATGCCATCTAAATTGCGTGTGCAAAGTGTAAAGTGGGGAGCACACACAACTGCTGAATCCGTGAGGAGGTTTGTGGGGAGGTTTGTGGTGGGGTGCTGGCTTAAAAACAAGGGTTTCAAAGAATAATAAAAAGCATAAAGTTGCAGCAGCTTAGGAGGACTGTTCTGCTCCTCTAGTGTAACATGGGCAGAAATAGTGTGACAGGCACCGTTTGTAATACACTGTGGCTATAGGTAAAACACACACACACTGTGACCAGATGGAATGTAGGTTGGGGAAACCCCCGTGCCCCACTTACCTAATGGTCAAGGACTAAATGCCACATGAGGGGTCGGCGGGACAAAACATCAGGGATGAGCCCAAGGGTTTAGCTGGAGATAGAGATTCAAACATAGCGCCTCTAGGTTATTGCTAAGGCTAGTGTTAGTTTGTCTTGATAAAGAATTGGGCTAAGTAAGGTCAACGACCTCCATACTGTCCACCTCCGCTTTTCACCTCCCCTAGTAGACTCACCTCCATGCTCCTGTGTCCGTGTAGATTGACCTACTCTTCACCGCCGAGCTCGAGTAGATGTGTGAGCTCGGCGGCCGGGGCAATTTAAACCACGCTGACAGGACGGCGTGTGACGGCGCGTCTCCGCCTCCCCTGTCAGGTCACGTGGTTCTAAAGGGTTATATGGCGGCCATCTTAACGCAGTACGCTGGTGCGCTTAGCGCTGGATGAAATTCATTTATTGTGCCTAATTTAACTATATTAGGTATGGAGCGGGGGAGTCCCGGGGGCAGGAGTCATCCAGTGTTGCCAAAAACTGATCGCCGCCGGTAATTGTGAAAACGAGCGTGTTTATAAAACTCGCTCGATCAGATGTGTAAATGTACGGCTGCCATGTTTTGATGGGCAACTGTCCCGATTATACTGTGTCATGAGTGGCTTGGGGGAGTGATGGTGTGTTATCACTAGGTAAGTCTATGTATGGCATGTGTTTCACATCATGTGGTGTGTGGTACCGGCCACGGGAATTGAACTCATATGATGGGTCAATATCAGGGGTGCGACCAGCGTCCAGGAAAATCGGTGACACATGGGGCTGAATGAGGGACTAGATGTTTTACAGTGAGTGCCACGGAATATCTTCGTTGAGTCCCTGTTTGTCAGAGGACAGACGATGGATCCATCTCTGCTCTTTCCGGAACAGGGCATTACTTGGGCAATTGGGGCTAGCTTCTAGTACCACCCATCTCATGGAATCTGCATCATGATTTTGTTCTACAAAATGCTTGCACATCTTAGTATGGGTCTTCTTACACCGGAAGTTGCTGCGGTGTTCGATGATTCTGGTCTTGACTGGACGGGTTGTCATCCCGATGTATTGTAGGTCACATGGGCACTTGAGCATATATATACAGTGTGATGTATTGCAATTAGTGTGGTGTCTGATCTCCCATTTGAAGGTCTCAGAGAGCTGAATGGTCTTCAGTGTCAAGGTGTACCTACAGACTCCACACATTCCACAAGGATAGTGGCCCATAACCGGGGGAAGATGCCACAAGGTGTGTTGGGTTTCTTTTTCTAGAAGGGCTTCCCTGTTATTATTCCTGGCGCGTTTCCTGGCTTTTAGGACATCGCGTCTGGGGTAGCCTCTATCAAGCAGGTTCCTTGAGAGGATTGCAGACTCCTTTTTGTAATCAGACACCTTACTACAGTTACGTCTTATTCGTAGAAATTGACCGAAGGGCAGATTGGTACGTAAGGCTCTCGGGTGGTGACTCTTGAAGTGTAAAAGACTATTGCGGTCAGTTGGTTTGCGGTACATGGTCGTGCTTATGGATCCTTCTTCCAGTCTTATAGTGAGATCAAGAAAGGCGATCTCCTTGGGTGATGAGGTCATCGTGAAACGTAGGTGAGTGTTCACTGAGTTGACCCAAACCAGGAAGGCTTCGTGTGACATGGGTGGGCCTTTCCACAAAATCAGGATGTCGTCAATGAAGCGCTTCCACATTTTTATGTTGTCTCTGAAAGGATTGGTCTCATGGTGTATATGCAGTTCCTCAAACTTGGCCATATACAAGCAGGCCACCGAAGGGGCAAAAGTACTGCCCATAGATGTGCCTTGGGTCTGGTGGTAGTATTTACCTCTGTATTCGAAGTAATTTTCAGTCAGAGCTAGGGTGGCACACTCCATAATGAAAGTCTGCGGAGTGTTTGTGTTCCAAGTTTCTAGGCCCTGTCTTTCCTCAATCACCTCTAGAGTGGCCCTCTGAGGAATGTTTGTGTAGAGGGCCTCTACATCTAGGGTGATCAAGAGATCGATTTCTCCTGTGTTCTGGATATTATCCAGAATGCGTAGTACGTCTGTGGTATCCTGGACGTAAGAGGGAATGCTTTTTACAAGCGGTTGGAGAAAATGGTCGCAAAATTGAGAAAGGGGCTCTAGGACAGAGTCTATCCCTGAGACGATGGGTCTCCCTGGTACCGGTCTTGTTGCTTTATGTATCTTGGGCAAGATATAAAAATATGGTACCCTAGGATCCTTCTTGACCAGGAAGTCTGCCTCTTTTCTAGTGATCCATTGGTCGCACTCTGCGCTTGTGACCAAGCTTGTAATCATGGTTTGTAGGCGCATGGTTGGATCACTAGCGATGGGCGTGTAGTATCTATTGTCGCTCAATTGTCTGTTACATTCCAGCTCGTAGTCTTTAGTATTCATAAGCACTGTGGCACCTCCTTTGTCTGCCTGCTTGATGGTAATAAGCGGGTCATCAGCCAAGGATTTTAGTATGGCCATCTCATTCCCAGAGATGTTGCAGTGCGGTGTTTTTCGGGTCAGTTTGGAGATGTCTTTGAGTACAGCTTGTTCAAAAGTAAGCACTTCATTTGGCACCATTCCGTTGTGGGGTGTGAATGTTGATGGATTATGTAATCCAGAGTCAGCCGCGGGTTCACAGGGCCTCCCTTCAAAGAAGGTTTTCAATCTTATTTTCCTGAAAAAGGATTTTAGTTCCCTAGTCTGTTGGAATTGGTCGATCTTAGGTGTGGGGACAAACCCCAGACCTTTCTGGAGGACATCTTCCTCACCCTGTGTGAGGAGACGGTCAGATAAATTAACCACCAAGCTTACTGTGGTTCTGACCGGCTCGTGCTCCTCGTGTCCATCCCTTGGGGGCGTGCATCCTCCCATTGTACTCTCTTCTCTGGTACGTTCCCTCTTTTTCGCCCTCGCCCTCTGCCCCAACCTCTGCCTAAAAAAGGAGGGTGTGTAGGGTTCTGTGGGGGATAGAAAGGAGGGTATTGTGGGCCCCGACGAGGAGCAACCGCCAATGATGAAGCATGACATCCTTCGGGGTGTGTGAGGCAACTATATCCAACAAAATGGATGCCCCAGGATGTTACTCTAACATCTTTGGTCACGCCAGTCAATCCCTTCCTTTCTCTCCATAGGAACAGTGCAGCAATCTCTGTGCACATCTTCCCATAAGAGCGAGATAGAAAATTGGAGTCTGGTATCCATGAACTCAGAATTGAATAACACATCTTTTAGTAAAGATGGTTTTGTAGGTTCCACCTGGCGTTCACTGCGCAGCAGTGTCGCACAGGCAAAAATTTTTGATCTCCAGTATGGGGCTTTAACCCGCCTCTCTCTTCCATTGGCTAGCTCCATAAATGAAGGCTAGCCATTGGAAGAGAGATGTGGCAACCATTCTCTGAGCAGATTCGTGGGGGTTTCTGTTTTTTTTAGCCCCGCCCCCTTTTCTCCGTCATGCAGCGGAGGCCGTTTGTTTATTTTTTATTTTTTCCAAGGTTTGTTTTTGTCATTCCTCCGAAGATGGTGCCCAGGCAGTAGCTTACTTGCAAAGCTCTGCAGTGCCGTCTTGAACCAGCGGACGAGGTCGCTACGTTTTGGACAGTTTATTAATATTTACAATTGAACAAAAATACTATCGCATTTTTATATTTTGTAAAATAAACGTATTATTTTGGCAGTAATAACGTAAATTACATCCGAGGTAACAATCACGAAACCATATTCAATGTACTTATTCAACTTAGATAGATTGCTTTCAAAACGCGAATGCTTTTCAGATGGTTCTTTTACATAAGGTGTAAATAATAGTTTTGTTTGCGGCTGATCGAGATCTCGCGATATTTTGAAGTCGTCATGCCGCTCCCGGCGTGCTCTGCTTTCTCTTCCTGCACGGCCTGACTGAGGTGAGTGAGACATGGTATCCAGAGCTGAGAGAAGGAGACTAAGTTGAATCCGGGGGGAATCTTTGCCATCCTGTCTTGAAACCCTTAGGTTTAGTGCTTTAAGAGCAGGATCGTTCTCCCAGACAGAACCCTCCATGTCACTAGCCCTGTTGTGTTTTGGTTTTGCGGGAGTTTGAAGTATAACCGGGCTATCTATGGCTGTCCGCGTTGAAATGGCCTCAGTGTGGCTCTACTGTGTAATGAGGCGCTGGGTACAAATAGAACAGCAGCGTGTGTCCCTCCCGGTATGTATACTGTCCGTTTTACGCCGTCTGGCCATTTTGATGGATCACCTGGACACTGGTAGCAAATGCCTTTCTATTCCTTCTCTGCCGGGATGACTCGAGGATTGCACCCCCCTTTGTAAACTAAAGTAAATTGTAATAGGCCTGTTATCACTGATTTGTACGTTAGACTACGTAATTGGGTCTAAGAAAGGCACGGTAACGCTTTGTATACACTCCGTGCATACATGTCTGCATTGCTAAAAGTTTGTACCGACTAGAAGTTTGGCAGCGCTAACTAATGACTCCGTCTTAGCCAGTGTATTTTTGTTTGTATTGCATTGGGATATCTAACAAGAAAGGACAGCTATGTGATTATCAAAAACATCGTTGTATGACCTACTCCCGTCACATCTTTAAAAAGAATTTGACCATTTCTCTTTGAGTTTTTGTTTGATAAATAGCAGCGTACATTTTCTGGAAATGCTTTACCGTATTCATTCCACAGGTTTTGAGAGAGACTTAAGAGGCTACTAACTAGTTGTGGCACTCTTTCCTGACGTCATATCCAATGATGCGAAAATGGGCTGGGCATGTTGCTGCGATAATGATGTTCTTAGGACACCTTTGAATTGATTATGAAACTACTTTGATTTCTGAGCAGCGAAAAGTTAGTTGTAAACCTATTTAAAAGGGCGCATCGTTGCCTGTGTGTGTGTGTGTGGCTCTCTGTGTGACTCTGTGTGTGTGTGTGTGGGGGGGGGAGGCTCTGTGTGTGTGGGGGGAGGCTCTGTGTGTGTGTGGGGAGGCTCTGTGTGTGTGGGGAGGCTCTGTGTGTGTGGGGGGCTCTATGTGAATGACTGTGGGTGGCTCTGTATGTGTGTGTGGGTGGCTTTGTGTGGGTGGCTCTGTGTGTGGGTGCAAATGCAAATGGTCTCGCATTTGCGAGAGATTAAGCTATTGGCATTGTAAATGACAATGCCATTTATTTATATGTTTTAAAAACAGAAACTGTGTGTGGGGCTCTGTGTGTTTTTTGGGGGGCTCTGTGTGTGTGTGTGGGGGTGGGGCTCTGTGTGTGTGGGGGGGGGGGTCTGTGTGTGTGTGTGGGGGGCTCTGTGTGTGTGTGGGGGGGGGCTCTGTGTGTGTGTGGGGGGGCTCTGTGTGTGTGTGGGGCGGGCTCTGTGTGTGTGTGAGGGGCTCTGTGTGTGTGGGGGGAGAGCTCTGTGTGTGTGTGGGGGGCTCTGTGTGTGTGTGTGTGTGGCTGTGTGTGTGTGTGGCTCTGTGTGTGTGTGTGTGTGGCTCTGTGTGTGTGTGTGTGTATGGTTCTGGGTGTGTGTGTGTGGTTCTGGGTGTGTGTGTGTGGCTCTAGGTGTGTGTGTGTGTGTGTGGCGGTGTGTGTGTTTGTGTGGCGCTGTGTGTGTGTGCGTGTGTATGTGTGAGTCCGCGTGTGTGCATGTGTGTGTGTGTATGCGTGCGTGCATGTGTGTGCATGTGTGTGTTAGTTGCTCCAGCTGTACTCCAACATTTTGTGAATGGCCTCTTTAATGACATCCTGGAAACATTTGTTGTCATTTGTTTACTTGGGTGACATATTCATCGCTTCGCAAACACTGGAGAACACCGGCAGAAAATGAAAGAAGTTCTTTGTTGTCTTTGTAAACATGCCTGGTGTGGCAACCTGGAGACAGACATATCTTCATTTTATTCTTTAGGTTTGGTTATTTTAGAAAAGGGCATTCACATGGATCAGGAAAAGGCGGTATCGGAAAGACCAAACGCTAACTCTGCAAATGAGCTACCTAAACCTTTCTCCGTAAAAAAAAGTTTTATTTTTAAGGACTTCAAAGCAAGAACCCAAGCTGCTTTTGGTTATCTGAAAAAAAGCTATTACCACAAATAAAATCTTCCGCCACCCAGATGATAAACAACCCTTCACCTAGAAGCAGATGCTTCCACTTTTAAACTTAAACATATTCCATCCCAATGAAATCCCATCAAAGAGAGTGTCCACCCAATAACATATAATTCACACATTTCGACTGCCAGTTACCATGACTACACCATAAATGACGGAGAACTTCCAACTATAGAAGACGCCTTTTATACTCTAGAGACACTATCAATAAGTCTCGCCACATTAAAGTTTGGTTTGGACAGATAATATCATTCATATCTTCAAAAAATCAATTAAATGTGCAACTGATCATCAAACCAGGTGGTCCCTTTTCATCTCTGCGTTTTCTTATGAGATTATAAATAGACCAGGAAAAGACATTATAAGTAACCTTGGGCGAAGCACTGCACTACGCTCGGGTAGTTTGCGCTACTTCGCACTACGCAAATTGCACGTAGCACAGTGCAAACACGCGTAGCGTAGTGCAGTAGTCATTTTTTGCTTGCTCGCAGTCATCAACGGCAAGTTGGCGGCCACGAGCGAGCAAAATGACATCCCAGTGAGACTTTTTCCACATTCGCGATCAGTATTATCAAGTTGCTGATCGCTAGCATAGAAAATAAACCTCCCGGCGAGATTCTTAACGCGGGAAGGCCAGTTTTCTCATTGCGAGTGGTTGAGTATGCTCACGAACGCTCGCAATGAGAAACTACCAGTGCACTTGTACTGTGCAAGATGTGGTTTGCACTGATTGCACAGTCCGTACAAGCATCCGGCACTGTGCAATCAGTGAGAACTGCATTTTGCACAGTGTACTATGCAGTTGGCATAGCTACGCGTACCTTGCGTAGTGCGAAGTGCACTTCGCGTAGCTACGCGTAGCGCTATTACACGAACTACGCCTAGGGATAATTATAAGACGAATGCATTACCCAGACAATCAAAAAGGAAGCGCTTGAATCAACCAAGGCACTCACCATTTTGATGATGAAGCCCCAAGCAGAAGAAGGAGGAGAGGTTGTCCTTCACGCTCCAAAGAACACTCTGGCAAAAATCAATCACTATGTTTGGATGCAAGAAATAAGCAACCGAAAAAAGGAAAAAAGAGATGATCATATTTTGTTAGGAAAGCATATTTTTAGTACATATATCTAGCTACCAGAAAAGGTTTTGTCACAGTTTCACGATTCACCCATATCAGGTAATTCTGGCTGCAGGTAAACAGGTTTTGTTGTTATTATGGAATGTCTGGTAGTCCACAACAAAATAGTTTATAGCTCAATAAATGAAGAATTGAGTAATGTGTGATCATGCCAAAGTGTGTGTTGCTGCCTAAGCTTCCTTAAGCCCACGTTTCTAGGCACTTTATTGTTGAATTGCCCTAACCACAAGTCTGTACAGTACTGTAGCAGGGTTTCCGTTCTCCCACAGAACTGTGCACAGAGATCTAGAACCTGGGTGAGTTAGGGTGACCCAAAACTCACCTTAGTATCAGAAATCCCCTTACCAAGCTAGCTACAGTGTCTCATTGGTACTAACAACTTCCCAATGACTTAGACAATACAGAACATGAACTTAGGGTACCTCAGGTATCGTGGAACACATGAACACTCTTTCGCTATATAATCATTTCAAACAAAAACTGGGAGTCAAAGAACACACGTTCAAGTTTAAAATATTTATTTTTCAATGCAAGGTTCTCAAACGCAGTATCTTATATAATATCAACATACATATTATAAAAATCAGAGTTAGCAGCATAGTCACTAATCCATAGTAAGCAAAAGGTGATAGCATGTTATAATGCAAAAATCTATAGAAATCTGTATCACCTATATTTCGCGCACCCTATTTAGCATATTATATTATATCTAAGAAGGTCTCATTTGGGTTTTTAGCAGGGCGGGCCCATACCTCTAAATGTCAGTAGTAGAAGATCACATCAACAGCTACCAGCTCTCTGCATGCGAAGCATCAAGTGTGTTGATTCATTCCCTGTAACTCTATCTTAAACCGGCGTAGAGCCCAATGTTGGCAGCAACATTATTTGTGTTATGTCTAATGTGGTGCGAGGATCAGGCTTTCAGCAACCTTGTGTTAGGTTATTCTTAGAGGGTGCAGTTCTCAGTGTGCAGACAGTTGTACCAAGCACTTCTGATATCAGAGCAATAACATATTATTCTCAAATAAATCACATCTTTCGTCTAGGTTGAAAGCTACAATAACAATTAGGTGTTGTGTGCAAACTGAACCCGAAGGAAAATATGTTGTTTAAACATTTAATAAACTCATGCTAACTTAACACAATATATAGAAACGCAGTAACCATATGACACCCCCCCCAATGATCCGAGGACGGTTAAAAAAGGGGAAAAAAAAACAAGCCAATACCATAAGAAAGGCAAAACATGAAAGCAGAGTTCAACAATATTGAGCCAAGCTAAATGTATGTAACTATATGTAAGAAATAATTGATCAAAATATGTATGAATGCCTATAGTGGCCACACAAAAATATAAAAAATTAGAACTTGAGGCCATGTATAAAATCATAGGCCCAGACCATATAAAAGTTGAATGTTCGTAACAGAAAAGGCACCATTCAGAATTACTAAAAAGTCACGTGCCATTATAATGAAAGTCTCCAAAGCCACTCATGGGTGGATAGAATATGCAAAATAGGTAGCCACAGCTTCCAACATGAAATCACTGTCATCATCCAAAAACAGTTCAGCCATCCAATTAAGCAATGGGAAAGAACATACGTGCTCCTCCAGCACCGAATCCTCTAGCAACATCAGAGGACAACTCAGTGGGTTCTCGAGAACGCTATGTGCCAGAAAGTCATGCGCCGCTGCGGATATGTCCCACTGACCCATAAGTCCATGCATCGCTGCCACGGCCATAACCCTTTCGCCAGAACAAACCAACTCGTGAGCAACTACGGGGCTCATCAGCTGATCAAAATCGACGTCAGGAGAAGTCGTCAAGCAGAGACACAAATCAATGGCCCAGTCGAAATCACAGCTCAGGCAATGAAACACAGGCTGGACACAAGTGAAATAGGAAAATCGAAACGACAATCCAAAAGCCGTGCTTAAAGTCGCAAGCGGTAAGGTGCCATAGTAATCAAGCATCCAGTTGCGAAACAGTGTTAGAAGGGGCTGAGCGGCTCCTTGTGCAGGATGGGCATCCATGTTTTATAAAGCAAAATATCACCAAAACGCCTGCAGCCAAAGCCAGCAAAACAGGGAATCCACCAAACAAACTTGCGAATATATTATGAAAGAACGCAGGGATACTACCAAATACTTTTTCAAACGTAGTCACGAGACCACTGCTAACCAATTTAAAAAAATGTGCGATTCCAGACGTGGAGGAGGCATTAAAGATCTGATGAACCAGCTCGCAGAAATGAAACGGCAAGTCAGTATTTAAAAGTGCCTGCACCTCTGTGCGTGTGTTAGCTATGTGAAGGACATAAGTTTCACGGGCCGAGCTCAGGGCCACTTCCTTCTGAGACAAAAGGGCTCTTATTCGGCTCAAACCGTTGAACTCCGCTCTCAAGGTTGGGATTCGCGGCCAAATGGAAACATCTGAATTCCCATGCGTGGGTGGATATAACACGTTCTTGCAACACACCACACGTTCTGATACAGTAACCACATAGGCGATACCGACCATTAACCCACAACACATCTCGTTATTCAAAAGTAAATAACTACCGTTAGACAATAAAGTGAATGTGGGAACTATTGCAGGAACCGGTGTGCCTTTTAAAACACAGGCTAAATTTGGCCTGTCCTGATTGCAAGAACCATGCAATTGGATGTGCCTGCATATCAGTGAACGGTCAGGCGACTCTGTGCATTCTTCACCATTCAGATTCACTTCCTTCCCCTCCTTCAGACATCTGTATGTGTATGGTAAAAACCATGTCTCATGGAGGAAAGCACTGCCTAGTGGTTCATATCGCCCTATAGCAATATTTATTTATTTATTTATTTATAATTACATTTGTTAAGCGCGCAGCTACCCGGAGGTTTCCCGGCGCTATGTTAAGCGCGCAGCTACCCGGAGGTTTCCCGGCGCTATATATCGCATACAATTTGTAAATTTATACAGAGCAAATGGTAAAGTAATAATTCCATGGATAAGCCATGTAGCAGCAGCTGCCTCAGCCACAGAAAAGGGCAAAGATTCTAACTTTTCAATGTGTAACATAGAAAATGATGCATCTCGCATGGAAAGCATGCGCTGCTTGTCAGTCAAATTAAATGGGGCAAATAGTGATGAGACGTTCATATAACTCCACGGCACTCGACCAGCCTTCAGAGTCTGTAGTGTCCAAGTAAACTGCATGACAGAACGCAATTGATTTTGACCATGATACAATACGGATACTTTATCATGCACAATGTCAACAACAGAAGACACAATATTGTTCAACGTGTAAATTTGGGAAGAAAGCATGTTAATACTGTTATCGACAACTGCAAGTACTTTTTCTAAATTTGCTTGGTCAATTGCCCTTAGGCGCTTAGCAGCCTCAATTTGAGAAACTTTCCAAATTTCATTGTAAACCGCATAAATCCACCGTTTAGATCTACCCTTAGCCGGGCCTTTTATAAAATCATTTATCCCCACATGCATCAAAGTATTTTGGAATCGCAAATGGTGCGATTCCTTAAAATCGTCCGTTTGCGATTCCAAAATAGCTTTATGGAATGCATCATTCAATTTTAGAATTTGCATCATTTTTGCGATTTCTAAAATTGCATTTGTTTTTAAGAAATCGCAAATATGCGATTTCTTAAAAGCAATGCATGAATATTTTTCAAATTGCGAATTCGCAATTAGGGGGTTAAATTTACCGAGTGGTTGAACCACTCGGTAAATTTGGAAAAAGGTGTAAAAATGCTTAAAAATGCTTTTTTTAAGCAGTCATGTTACGGACACACATGTCCTTAGGACATGTGTGTGTGTAACATGATGCGAAAAATACATTTCAGGGGTGCAGGGAGGGTCCTTTGGACCCCCCCCCTGCACCCATGAAATGCATTAACAAATTGCGATTTTCAAAATGAAAATCGCAATTTGTTAAAGCCTTCCCCTTGATCCCTATGGGTCTTTTGGCCCATAGGAAACAATGGGAAGTGCGAATTCGCACTTTGGATTCGCATAATATTTGAGAATCGGTAAAAATTGCGATTTTTACCGATTCTCAAATATTTAGCAAAAATGTACATGCATCCCATTTTGCATTTCCTAATTTGCGATTCCCTAAATATCGCAAATTAGGAAGTGCAAAATGAAACAATGATGCATGTGGGGGTTAAATCCACATTTTCAGTCAACTGAGACAGATGTAGTTTAACCGCAGCTAACGTGGAATGTTGTAACCAATTCTGACACAGTTTCCCCACAGAATAAGTGGTGACAGTGTAATCCTCCTCAAAACGGGGATCAGGTCTGACTTCTGTGAACCCTTCAGCCAAACCCAGAAAACGACGTTGGCACGAATCAGCACTCCTATGCCACATAAGCCAACCCTTGGAATCCAAAGTGGAAACGTTAAAGGATGAATTGTGCAATTGAGCTTGCAACTCATGAATGGACAATTCAGTATAATTACCCCAACCTGAATATTCTTCTAAATCGGGGATGATTGGTGTATTTAATTTTTTAGAAGTAGCCAATCCAAAGCATGTTGTTTGGAAAATGGACTGGTTTAGAAACAACATGTGATTCGGGATGAGACATGCACGGTCCAAAGCCTCAGTGCCTTGTACCTGCCAATCTTTGGTACCCCAAACCGATTTAAGGTCAATTGTTCCTTTCCAAAACTCGTAGCCATCTACAGCTAATCTGTCTAGAAAGGACTTCGAATACAGCAATTTTGTATCGGTAAGTCTAACTTTGGACATGGACTTTTGTGTCATTTTGAAATAAAATGACTCAGGATTTGATTGATTAAAGTCTGTAAAATAAGTGTATTTTTTCAGAAATGTATTGGAGCTGCCTCCCAATGGAGCAGGGCAGTGTTCCCACTGTGTGTAATTAACAGCAACCCTCCTAGAGTTTGTCTTATGTAAAAAATTATTACCATAATGTTGAAAACAAAACAAATCACCATAATTAATAGAATCTAAATACAGATCCTCAGCATCAAAGGCAGCATAATATTTCAAATCAGAGAACAATGCTTCTACGGCCTGAATATCCCAATCATCAGAACGTATATTTTGTTTAATCACATCCCCCATGTTTACTCTAAACACATTCGGAACATTAATCACTTCAGTGGGCCCATGTATTTGAAATCTAACTGCATCCCACACAATCCCATCAAGGACAGGCCAAGCAGTAATGTTGACTGTATTCAAGTTTCGTTTCAGTCTGTGTGCTGAATGTGAAGAGGAAAGTGGGGCCAATGTTCCATTAAGGTACCGAATTCCTGTTCTTTCTTTAACGTAGTGACCATCGATCAGGCGGAAAAAATAAAACACAAAACCAATTGACATAAAAAGATAAAATGAAAATAGAATCAACCAAATGTATGTCCAAGGGGGAATTAAAAAATGTTTTATAAATAAAGTGGCATATTTCGCAAAAGTTGATGGTTTCTTTGAAAGTTCCGAAACAGAGTCAAAAGAGAATCTGGACTGGTCGGCCAAACGAGTCTGCAAATCAGGCATAGATAAGTCAGCAGGATAGGTGTAGTTCAGTTCATCAATGTTAGTAACAGGAATAGTATTTAATAAAGGACTGGATATGGCAGGCATCTCGAGGGACACCTCCTGTTCTGCACCAGAAGTTATTGCCAGCACAGAATGCCTCACCATGGTATGACAGGAAACAGCTGGTGTCATGCTATGAAGAATCGGCCACCCTGTGTGTCTTGACATTGTCAATAGAAATAAATCTGCTTTCCTTACGACCTGGAAGTGGTGGTAAAATGACTGTTCTTGTGCCCTTTACTCCAAGAACTAGAACCAGTGCACGATATGAGGGACCAAACTCTTTCTTGTTATCGATCTTCTCTCGAACCAGTTCTCCAACTTGGGGTAGCCAGCCAACTACCGGGATCTGCAACGCATCATCCGATGTGGAGGGCAAATGCTCCTTTGCTAGACTGTCTCTGGTCTTTGTAGATCCTGTAAAACATTGCAATGTTCATCTACGTCAAAGGCCGAAGCCTGGGCCTTGCAGTCTAGACCGTCGAGGTCAGGGACGTACATCTTGATACCAAAGAGAATTTTGTACGGGGTCCGCCCACCCAGAGACCTTCTAGGGAGATTATTAAGCGCACGCTGCACGCCATTGAGGTGGGCTAGCCAGTTTCTGCCAGTGCCTATAACTCGAGCTGTCAAAGATTGCTTTAAGTCACGGTTCATTCGTTCCACTACACTATTACCCTCGGGTCTGTACGGACTCGAAAACTTGACTTGGACCCCGAACGAAACCATAGCATCCTTATACGCCTTAGAGGCGAAAGCCGGACCCTGATCCGAATGGAAGGTACCACAGGCAAAAATCCCTATAAAGACTCGCAAATCCTTGATGACAGTCCGTGAATCAGCGCTCCGATGTGGCCATACCCACACAAAGCGTGTGCATGAATCAACTGCTACTAAGATGTACTTGTATGCAGTATCAGAAGAAAATGGACCGCAGTGATCCAAATAAACGCATCCAAGCGGTTTATTAGAGATGTACAACTGTGTCTGAGGCGGACGCGCAGCAGTTGAAGGTTTAATCTGCTGGCAAATGTCACATTGAAGGACATAATCGCGTGTCTGTTTGTACAGTCCCCGCCACCAGAACCTTTGTTGTAGCTGAGTTACAGTGGCTGAGACGCCCGCATGCGCAGACGCCACACCTTCATGAGCCGCTGTAATCAAAGCAGCCCTGCGATCCGAGTTGGGAACTAGACGTTCACCAACATCAGGAATTTTCACATAAGGAACCTTATCGGGACTTAAGTGGTATGTGTATTTAGAAGGGAACCCCGCAGGATATTTACCTCCCTTCTCCGTCGCAGCAACAGCTGCCAAGATGTCATCATCTATTTTGCTTTTGGACCTCGTGACTGCTGCAACTAAGTATTTCGATACCGCTGACTTCGCTGCTTCATCAGCAAGCGAATTACCAACAGCGTGGACCCCCACGCGCTGATGGCCGACAGTATGAATCACAAACATCTTCTCTTTAAGTTCTGCCACTCGGACCCAGATCATTTTATGTTTTATTGTGCTACCTTTGGAATCACGAAATTCGTTCTGAATCCAAAAGAACAAGTTCTCATTGTAAGACTGGACACAGTAGTAAGAATCACTTACGATCAAAGTCGTAACACTAGGATCAGCGTACTCCAATGCAAGCATCAGAGCACGAAGCTCTGCTAATTGTGCGGTGCAGTCCCCAAGCGTCTGCATGTGCACGACACTGGACTTGAACTCATCGTTCACCATGGCACCGACCACAATGGCGCAAGCGGAAACGTAAGCATGTTTAGAGCCATGCGCAACCTGCGCCGAACCATCAGTGTAAATGATGCAATGGAAATCCTCCAACGGCCGCATAGCTAAAGGAGCAGGATGAACAAACTCATACTGTAAGTACTCCTGCGACCGTAAAGTGGCGTCAAAAATAAACGTGACATCCTGGGATGTCAAGGATGCAGCCCACTGAATCCACCTAGGGTGCAAAGCTTTGGAATTTGGTACACTGGCTTTCGTAACTGCCTCCAAGGCAGGACACGGGGTAACAACCAACATACGTCTTCCTTGTGACAGGGCACGTTCCTTAAGAATTGCTATCTGTACAGCCGATAAAACTTTCTCCACAGTGGAAAAACGCAGTTCAGCCGAAGTGTACAAGTGTGACTTGTAAGGAATAGGTACTGTATCCCCTTCATTAAAAGTCAGGTACGTGAAACCCACCACCCCAGGGATAATTCTTATCATCAGGTTGGTCTGGTTATCACGAGTCTGTAAGTATTCAGAAGCGAGCAAATCAGCCTGCAAAGACTGCAGAATGGCTGAATGCTCAGGCAGCCAGCATGATTTGGAAAAAGATGGTTGTATCAAAGCATACAAAGGCTTGATACGCTGGGCATATTCCGGAATGTAAGTCCTCCCGAAATTCAAAAAACCCAGCAAAGATTGTAATTTTTTCAGTGTTGTCGGAGAGCGCAACTGTGCGCATTTCTCCAGGAAGTGAGGTGCCAACCCCTTTCCCTCGTTGCTAAGCTCGTAGCCGAGAAACAACACTGTGTACTCTGCAATGTGCGACTTTGCAAAGTTAAACTTGTAACCAATGTCTGCAAAGTTACAAATTATGCTATTTACTCGACACAGATGCTCCCAAAGATCGTCGTCTGTGAGGTAAATGTCATCCACATACGAACAAGCAACTGGGTCGAAGCCCTCCAAAAGAGAGACTATGCGGGCGGAGAATACTCCAGGACTATTCTTATAGCCCATTGGGAGACGTCGAAACATTTTTTGCACACCGCCGCATGTAAAGCTGGTCCATTGGGAACTTAGACCGTCTAATCTATGGGCATAAAAACCATTGGAAATGTCAAGCGTGGTTTTGAACCGTTTACGCTCAAGACTATTCACTAAAGCAGAGCCATGAGTATTCTGTACTGCGCAGTTACGGCAATGCGAGTTTAAATGCCTATAATCCAAAACCAAACGATATGAGCCGTCCGGCTTGTTTACAGTAAAAAGGGGGTTATTCATCGGTGACACACATGTTTCAATTACACCTTGATATTCCAATTGTTCAAGGATAGCTGCGACTGAAGCTTTGGCTTCACGCCATATGGGATATTGAGGTTGAGGCTGCGGCTGAGACCGTAACGGAATCTCATGGCTTGGAGACAATTTATCCCAGCCACACTGATTGCGGTACACAGCCGGCGCAAGCGCCAGAGCCCACTCTTCTGCAAAATGCAGCGCCTCCACTCTCGATACAGTGTGCGTGAAACTGGGGAGGATCACCTCCTCCCTTCGCGGAGCTGCGAGAACAAAAGGTGGGGGCCAGTCAGCCTCCGAAAGCAAAACGTCATATGTAGACGAAAGATTTTCCCAAAATACCCCTTTTACAGTTCGCTGCATGTCACCTTCGATTAACAGGACAATTTCAAAAAGACGTTCAGGGGGAGCAACATGCGTATCAGCAGTTTCAATCACAACATAAGTGTCAGTCACTGTCACCTTCAACAGTGGACGGAGGGCCTCTCTCACTATGGTAATCTCTGCCGCGCTGTCCAGCAAGGTCAGAGCCCACGTCAGATTCCGAAGCCGCGTTCTCACTATCTGGGGCATATCGATGCGCTGTCAGGGCGGCGACTTTCTTCGTGGCAAACTGTGGTCTCTTGGGCGTAGCGCCTTCCTGCTGCTCTCCACCATTACGCGGGCGGGGCTGAGCACGTCCTTGCTGGCCACCCCGGCCCCTGCCCCCCCTCCACCACCGGTTGACGGAGCCGATGAGTCCTGAAAGGAACGAGGAGAGCGTTGGTCAGAAGCCTGAAACCTTTCAGGTGATTTAATCATCGCGCGATTGCGCAAATCATAAACTCAATCCGACTGCGCAGGCAACGGTGACGCAGTAGTAGAAACCTGTGTTTGTTGTTGTTGTTGCTTACCGTGATTCTGCTTTTTAGGCCAATTCTGTTTCTTGGACTTAGGTTGACCACTAGTTTCCGAAGACTGACCCTGGGGCTGCTTTTTCTCTTTATCAGGAAAAGCCTTAAGACCCTTTGCATTGCGGCCAACCGTTTTATAAGCCGCCACAATTATCCTTGCCAACTGACGGGGTTTCTCGGCCTCGGGAATTAACGCTAAAGCGTTAGCAACCTGAAAGTTCACTGCATCCCCCTTGACATTTGCAAGGATCAGATCGCAAACTACATCAAAGGTGCCACACAGGCGCATACCCAACTCAACCACCGATTCCGGTCCGTTGTCGTCTTGAACACGTTTAAGGACCGCACCCAGATTGGTCACAGACGGGGTGCCATAGCACCTCGAATAGACCGCTGCAAAAGTCTTACCCCAGGTCTCACAGTCAACAAGTTCAGGGGCCAAATCCTTCGGTAAACTAAGCGTAAGAATCCGGTGTTTGTCACCAGGATTCGTATTAGGAAATACAGCTTCCAGCTGGCCGAATTTCTCCGCAAGCCAGAAAGGAAAATCATCCTTATCCTGGGGCTTCTTGCCCACTACAGAATTCACCATGACAGGATTGATTTTCAAACCAGCCTGCTTTGCTCGAAGCTGCGCACCCCTAGGGGCTGCGTCCTGAACATTACGGCTTGTGTAATGAACAAGCGCTCTAATCACAGACACTGCGACCTCATGAAGACGCCGCAGATCAGCCACGTTACAAGTGGCGCGATTAGGGTGAGGAGTCCCGCTTTAGCCCGCTTTGGAGTCCAGCCAAAGCGGGCCAATTAGTGCCCGGAATGGACAAAGGACCCAACCTCGGAGCGGTTAAAGCGTGTGGTAGGGCGCCACCAAACCAAACTCCATGCTGCCAAGCATCAATAGGAACCTCCAGTGCCCTGTACGGAGCATACGCAACCGGTACAGCCGAAGCAGTGTATGAATGGAACACTCCAGAATTAGCGTCCACAGCCGGAAATGTCACCCACGAATAAAATAGTTCGTACGGGTAAGCATGTTCCGCACTCACCACCAGAACCACAGCCAAGCCTTCCACAGGGACATTAAAAGCCCGCAAGTGGTCACGCACCGCAATGCGACTATGCTGCGGGATGTCCACGGCTTGTGCCATGTCAGCACAGGAAAGTGAAAAAACAAAGAATACTTTGAAGCACAACTGGGTAGTAATTCAAAGAAACCGTTTTAGATAAATTCAAGCTTGAAAAGACCTATTTCAAAAATAGGTAGGTTGTCCGACACCACCGTTTTCCGGAAACGGGAATGAAAGGGTTAAGGTTTGAATGATATACTACTCGAGTGTCATGATATAAGGCCAACAACGTATGGGCGCCATGTAGCAGGGTTTCCGTTCTCCCACAGAACTGTGCACAGAGATCTAGAACCTGGGTGAGTTAGGGTGACCCAAAACTCACCTTAGTATCAGAAATCCCCTTACCAAGCTAGCTACAGTGTCTCATTGGTACTAACAACTTCCCAATGACTTAGACAATCCAGAACATGAACTTAGGGTACCTCAGGTATCGTGCAACACATGAACACTCTTTTGCTATATAATCATTTCAAACAAAAACTGGGAGTCAAAGAACACACGTGCAAGTTTGAAATATTTATTTTTCAATGCAAGGTTCTCAAACGCAGTATCTTATATAATATCAACATACATATTATAAAAATCAGAGTTAGCAGCATAGTCACTAATCCATAGTAAGCAAAAGGTGATAGCATGTTATAATGCAAAAATCTATAGAAATCTGTATCACCTATATTTCGCGCACCCTATTTAGCATACTAGATTATATCTAAGAAGGTCTCATTTGGGTTTTTAGCAGGGCGGGCCCATACCTCTAAATGTCAGTAGTAGAAGATCACATCAACAGCTACCAGCTCTCTGCATGCAAAGCATCAAGTGTGTTGATTCATTCCCTGTAACTCTATCTTAAACCCGCGTAGAGCCCAATGTTGGATTTGTGTTATGTCTAATGTGGTGCGAGGATCAGGCTTTCAGCAACCTTGTGTTAGGTTATTCTTAGAGGGTGCAGTTCTCAGTGTGCAGACAGTTGTACCAAGCACTTCTGATATCAGAGCAATAACATATTATTCTCAAATAAATCACATCTTTCGTCTAGGTTGAAATCTACAATAACAATTAGGTGTCGTGTGCAAACTGAACCCGAAGGAAAATATGTCGTTTAAACATTTAATAAACTCATGCTAACTTAACACAATATATAGAAACGCAGTAACCATATGACAGTACTGTTCATTGTAGTGGGTTATTTTATGAAAAGATTACCAACAGCGTCAGCATTGGCACAGCAATTTCCCAAAGACAATGTCTGTTTGCATGATCTGCCGGAAATCCTCATGACAGACCGGAGACAATTTCTGCAGCTCCTTGCTAAATCACCTAGGAGTGACACATTTTAAGCCTGCAAGCTAACCATCAACAAACTGATGGGCAGACAGAGATATCAAACCAAGTAATGGAGCAATATTTTCATTATTATGCAATAATCATCAGGACATAAATAGGGGAGGGCGGAGTTCGAGGAGTTCCACTCTGCGGAATTCCATGGAGCTGCTGAAAAACGTTGTGGAATTTCGCAGAGTTCCGTACGGGACGGAGGTTCACTTTCAGCAGAGCCTCAGACCCCCACGAAGGCAGTAGCAGCCCGTGGAGGGAGTTCCATGGGGCCGAATGGCAGGGAGGGGGAGGGGCAGGGTGATGTGGGGGGTAGTAAACACTCAAATATGGATGAACGGAGGTAAGTAAACATTTAAATAAATATAACAAATTTTGTTCCCTCCCACTCCCAAGCAGCAGTTGCACTGCCTTTCATAACAGGATTTGGCTTCCAGTTCCTGCCTTCATCTACTCCCCAGGCAGGGTGAGTCTCAGCTAGACGCTGCCTCCACTTGATGAGCACACCCATGTTTCCCGTCAGTGAATCTGCAAGCTAGGGTAACTACTTGTCACATTTATAAATGGCCCTATGTGAGAAATGGAAATAGATTACTTTCCCTTGCCAATAAACTATGCCAGGCAGCATAGAAGGAGTTTTCGGTAAGTGAAGCACAGAGTAGAAAAAACTTTGTAAACTCTGCCTACGGAGTGGAGTTTACCACCAAGGGCTAGACATAAAAAGGAAAAAGGTTATAAGAAAAAAGAAAAAAGGGAAAAAAATAAGCATATGAACTCAAGGGCTCCAGATTGCGCATGATGAGGGTCCCGCAAAAGAAAATACTGAAACGCGTTGAGTACAGTCATCATAAGACGGCCATCTCATGAATATGCACTAAGCAAGAGCCCATCTCATGAGAAGATTCATGTCACTCACAGGTACCTGTCTGGCTTCATGTGTGCAGGCGCTCTCTCTGGCTTGCACCCGGTTGCCTTTGTCGCTTCCCGTGCTGACTGCTGTCTCTGACGCTTTGGTTCTCCTATTCCTCCTCTCAAAGGGAAAGGAATTGCAGTGGTCAGTGCTGTCACAAGTGCTTCTTCCAGGTCCTCATCAGGTCAAATGCAGTGGGATAACATACTCTTGTACTCCTGTTGCTTTAGCGTTAGTGTTCTCTTGCACCTGTTCATCACAACCCGCTCTTACATATGCTATAATTAAATATGGATGATGTTTTCTTATTAATTCAGCGTCCACTTTAGCCGCAGTTGCTTCCTAAGGTTTCAATCAATCAATCATTCCATTTGTAAAGCGCGCTACATACCCGTGAGGGTCTCAAGGCACTGGCGGGGGGGGGGGGGGACGGGGGACACCTACTGATTGAAAAGCCAGGTCTTGAGAAGTCTTCTGAAGTCCAGCAGGTCCTGGGTCTGTCGTAGGCTGGTAGGGAGAGTGCTCCAGGTCTTGGGGGCGAGGTAGGAGAAGGATCTGCGGCCGCCGGTGGTTTTACGTAAGCGTGGAACTGTGGCGAGGGCGAAGTTGGCAGAGCGGAGGCTATATTAGGTCCTAAATCAATTTTATTAGAGATAGTACATTTTTACATCTCCTACATCACATAGTAAAGTCCCGCCTCTTTTTCGATGTTGGCACCAGAAGCATCGTTTAAAGGAATGAATGACATCAGCAGTGTGTCCATCGAGGACGTCTCGCGTATTATCAGTGAGAGGATCCTGCCACCAGCTCATTGGACAAGTTTAGCTGAAAGTAACACGTTTCTGTCACAAGTTTACACAACATAGACTTGAATTAAGAGAAAATGTATACAAATCATTCATATTTGGAAGCATTTTAGCAGAGAGCTCTGGTTGGTTGAAATGACAATCGTTTCTTGAGTATTTGATTTGCTTCTCCCTATTTTTTGTATTGAACATCCTTGACGTTTGGCTTCCTGATGCTGTGCTTTATTTTACAGCGAGGGATAAATTGTGTGTATTATTCCATCAACAGTGGAATATTATTTACTATTGGATTATTGCAAGTGCTTTACGTATTCAACTCAAACCATTGTATAAACAAAGCTCTAGATAGCTGCTACTCTAGTTCATTCTTATTTTATTTTATTTTATTTTCATTTCAAATTTCTACCTCGCGGGACATTTCTCTTGTGTTTACTTACAGTAATTAGCCAATGCCTAAGAGGGATATTTGGCTAACCCCCCAGATATATAGAGTGCTTTATTATACCAGCAACTTTTCACCACAGGACAGACACCGTCCATGCAGCAGGGGCGGCCACCACTGCCACACAGCCGACACACATGTAGCAGAGGGACACGAACAAGCCGTATGCTTACGAACCGGGATTCGACACGTTAATAGGTGAGGACCCCGGAAGGGACGTGGTGGTTGCTCACTTGTGCTTGCCATCCTCACAAGCACATCATGAGGAAGAAGCTCAAGACCTGGCTGTTCGAGCAGTAGCGGCACCCCCCCCCCCCCAAGCGCCTTGAGACCCTACGGGTAGGTAGTGCGCTCTATAAATGTTTTTGATTGATTGATTGATTGATTGATTGGTGCTGATAGTAAAGGTGATGCTGGTAGAATCATGGGTGATGGTGGTACTGGTGGTGTTGAAAGCTGTGGTGGCGACGGGGGTCCCTGCTGGACGCGTCTGCCATGGCTACTCTATAATATTCATTCCTCACTGGTCTTTTACGTAGGCATCTACCATATCCAAGGCATATGACTCTTCACTGCGCGGTGCTACACACCCCAATGCTTGCAGTGGAACAAGCCCATCATTGGCAATCTGAGGAGGAGACATCAGGCCAAAACAACTTCCCACATAGGAAGTGTTAGCACCACCACAATCTTTGATGCCCTGTGTACTTGGTTCATCAGCCGCAGACTCCAAAACCAGTCTTCTTTGCAGTGTGGGCTTTAGAATGAGCTTTCAAAGGGCTCCAGTCTCAAACGTGGGCTGTTGAGCAGAGATAGGCTCCCTGAAGGATCGGTCCAGAAATGTGGGCAGCAGGTCCTGCTCACGTTCCATACGAGAAAGTAAAATCAGTCGTTTCCAACCGTGGCCCGTGCAGGTAGAGCAGTGGGGCCGGGATTTCGATGACGATGATGAGGGGAAATAAAATAAATAATACATTTTCCCTGGTCATCGTCCATCGAAATCCCCTCCCCCACCCACAGCTCTTACCTGCGCGGGCCACGGCTGGTTGTTTCTGTGCCTTCGTAAAACTGCATCTTTACGAATATGCTAATATTTGCAGGGATCTTACTCTTAACATGTACTGATGTAACTTACTCTTGAATTTCGATTTTGTTTCTGTACTAACTGAAAGAGTATGTTCATTCAAACATGCCTATCAAGTTTCAGGCATTTCTGGGGTTTAGAAGTCATTTTGTTTAGTGTCATATATTTGTACATTTCCCTGCCTCTTGTAGTAAGCTTAGCCATGTTTTAAATCTGGCATTGCGGAGTGTGAATTTAAGAAAACTGATGAACTCAGCCTTTGATTGAAATCTGTTATATTGACTCGAGAATGTCTCACATTCATACTCATGAGAAGCTCTTACCATCTGCTCGTTAGCCAATTTCACTCAACGTACTTTGTACTTTTTTTCAGCAAACTGTGGGCCCGATTCACAGAACTAACTTAAGACAAACTCCTAAACTTACTACTTTTGGTATTCACAGAAGTTAGGATTTTATCTTAAGTTTGTCTTAAAACAGACTGAAGACAGACTTAAGTTAGGATTTTATCTTAAGTCTGTCTTAAGTCTGTCTTAAGACAAACTTAAGACAAAATCCTAACTTCTGTGAATACCAATAGTAGTAATTTTAGGATGTTGTCTTAAGTTAGTTCTGTGAATCGGCCTCTCAGTGGGCCCGATTCACAGAACTAACTTAAGACAAAATTCTGAACTTACTACCATTTTGGTATTCACAGAAGGCACTTACTCATTTCGGTATTCACAGAAGGCACGTACTCATTTCGGAATTCACAGAAGTTAGTAGTCCTAACTTTAGGACTCCTAAATGCCTTCTGTGAATACCGAAAGTCTTAAAATTAGGATTTTTCTCAGTTTAGTAGTAGTATAGTTAGGACTTCAAGACTTTCGGTATTCACAGAAGGCATTTAGGAGTCCTAAAGTTAGGAGTCCTAACTTTACTACTACTAAACTGAGAAAAATCCTAAATTTAAGACTTTAGGTATTCACAGAAGAAATTTAGGAGTCCTAAAGTTAGGAGTCCTAACTTTTCTACTCCTAAACTGAAAAAAATCCTAACTTTAAGACTTTCGGTATTCACAGAAAGCATTTAGGAGTCCTAAAGTTAGGACTCCTAACTTCTGTGAATACTGAAATGAGTAAGTGTCTTCTGTGAATACCAAAATGAGTAAGTGCCTTCTGTAAATATGAAAATGGTAGTACGTTTAGGATTTTGTCTTAAGTAAGTTCTGTGAATTCCGCCCAGTGTTTTTGGTTAAATACACATATAAGTCTTAAGTCTGTCTTAATATATATATGTCTTAAGTATGTCTTAAGTCTGTCTTAAATCTGTCTTAAGACAAACTTAAGACAAAATCCTAACTTCTGTGAATACCAAAAGTAGTAAGTTTAGGATTTTGTCTTAAGTTAGTTCTGTGAATCGGGCCCTAAGTCCTAGCATAAAAACGATGATACAAATATGTATTTCACTGTAAAATATGGTGTGTACTGACAGATTTGCATTTTCCATAATTGTGCATAATTTTTGGTCATTTTGGCAAAAGGTCACATAATTATGGGAAAGCAAAACAATTCCCAGAGTGTCATGGCAAGCCATAGACTATGATTTGAGCAATTATCCACATCTCCGTCATCAAGTTCCGCCATATCTTGTTCCACATTGCTAATTGGCAACATAGCCCAGTCCCCACCAGTTTAGAGGATTCTGGCACTGCAGTCCAGAAGAAATAGTGGTGATTTTGTTATCGTCCATTGTGGGTCAAGAAACCAATGATCTTCCTGAGTTTCCCTGCGTGACAAATGAAAACGGCAATTGCCCTTCAGCCAGCAACCGGGCGAGGAGGGCACGAAGAAGACACACTCTTTGACACCTTCTTTTGAATAGCATCTAGTGCCCTGAAACCAGGGGCGTAGCTAGAGCTTGTGGCGCCCGGGGCTATCCCTCAGAATGCCGCCCCTGGAAGGGGGGGGGGAGGGGTACTGGGGAAGAAAAACGACGAGCACTTGTAAGAGGTCCGAGAGACATGTAGTATCGCCGCTAATAGTTACCTCGATCATGCATGTTAAATGCACATACATGACACGGTCCAAGGCTTCACAGTTGAATACACCGGTGACAGGCAGTACAAAAGAGAACACACAGACTGCATGATCTATCTCGCGACTCAGAAAAACCGCATGTGACATCCATCAGAGAGCTGCGTGAACAATTAATTGCTGAGAGGAACTGGCAGCTGGCTGGGAAACTCAGGGGCTACTCTGCAATATCATGACCTGATTGATCACCATTAGGGCCCCCAGGTAACTGTTCGGTCTCATGCTTCTTAAAACCACTAGAATAGAGTCAGCTGCCTGGCAAGTGGTTTGGAATGTGCCTGCTGATGAGCATATCTGAAAATTAAAAGCATTTTTTTTTCACGGGCACATTAAAGCATTGTGCCAGCTGAGTTTATAATTCTGCTATATAAGTTGCAGAGTGAGGGAGGAAGGGAGACACTGGCATAGTAAAGAGTGGGCAGAAAGAAAGGGTTGGAAAGAAGAGAGAAAGGCAAGAGGAAGGAGGGGGAAGAGAAGAGGGAGAAAGGAAACAGAAGGAAGTGGTGAAAGGAAACAGACTGAGGCAAGAAAAAGAAAGTAGAGAGAAAGAGGATGTGTGTCCCTAAAAAGACCAGATGTAAAAATTATTAGGGACAAGAGGGGAAGAGGACGAAAAAGATGAGAGAGAGAGAGAATGAAGAGGCTTGATGGAAACCAGTGTCTCATTCAAGTTTTCAGCCTATGATGCCAGCTCTGTCCCAACTACCAGTGATAAATGAGCTGAGGATGGAACCGCCTTCCGCCCACAGTGAAATTATCTTTTTATAATTTTATCATATCATAAATCGCTTTCTTCGAGCTGCTGCCTCTCTCTTAAAGGGGCATCATCTGAAGAAAAAGCAACAGGCCTCTCCTGCACCACTAAAGGGCACCACCAGTAAGCATTCCAGAATGCTGTTTATTTGATGACTGCGACGTCTGCTTGGATATTGATACCTATTGTGACTTCATTCACTAGATGGCCCTTCTATGGACGGTCTTGGGTAGCATACACAGTATGATTCAGACAGTCTTGCTGCACAAATGGGTGCAATGTTTGATATTTATATGTTTCCCTCAGCTTCGTTCCTTGATTTTGCTCGTTTGGGGAGGGGGTGATGGGATGGAGCAGCAAGGAGTTAGTGTGAATGAAGCAGTGTTTAGGAGGGAAGCAGCAAACATGAAGTGAGCTAAAAAATGTGCATTCTAATGGAGTCCTGAAAGGAAAAGTTTGAAAAAAGTTCCCTGAATGGGAACATTGGAAGGATACGAGTGAGCCAATCAAAATGATGATAAAGACATATGCCCCCTGGGAGGGCCAAACACAAGAAGAAGAAGAAAAGCCATAGAGTAAGAAGCAAGCGACCGTGAGTGGTCATGTGGCTCAGTGGACTAATGCACCCACTGCAGGGGCCTGTGTTCGACCTCATGACTAGGTTCAAATCCCAGCAGGTCCACTAAACCTTTCATCCATCTGAGGTCGATAAAATGAGTACCATTGAGTTGGGTACCAATAAACATCTGATATTCAGCGCCAAGATGCCTACTGTCTGTGCGCTTATCCCGTGTTCTTTTTTTGCATTAGAGCTTCTCCCCCACCCCCAAGTTGTGCCCTCTTTTGTTGGTTTCTTCTCCCATCGTTATTTTCTCTATCTGGTAGGCCTCCTTTTTTCCGTACCCACTCATCCTGTTACTTCCTCCTCTCGGTGTTGCCCCCTGATCCTTGCTTCTTCTTCCCCCTGTATTGCTTCACCTAACAGCACCACTGGTTACTCACCCCTCACCCTCACAGTGTTTCTTCACCCAACCAGCTTATGCCATAAGGTAGCTGCCAAAGATCAGTCAGTCAGTCAGTTACATAATAGGATCAGGTCTTCATAGGGAAGCACAGTTTTCTCTCACACTCCCTCTGACACCAGATTCTAACTGCTAAACAGTGTTTAATTAAGATGCAAAAAGCATATTTGCAAATATATTGCCACTCAATCAGTGAAATAAATAAAATATACATGTTGACAAAGAAGCAGCCAAGGAGTTCACTACGCGTGCCTTCAAAATCTGTTCCACCAGCAGGCCACTGGTTTGAATCCTGGGAGGGCCGCCCAGTTCATCATGCTTGTGATGTCAATAAATATGTACATTTGAGTGGGGGGTGTTATTTTTATAGTAGTCTGCATCTGTTGCAGTCTGTTAATATTGATAAATATATGTATGTGTAATAAAACGTGCAATGTCTGATATTTATATGTTTCCCTCAGCTTCGTTCATTGATTTTGCTTGCCAGAAAGTGTCACTCATTGCCATAGAAATGTCACTCATAATTACACTGAAAAAAATTATTAAAATGTCATTCATTAGAGGAATCTGAAACCTTGGCAGCTATGCATGATGAGCCACTCAGCCGCCCACCCCTCTGAAAACGTATAGGTAGCTGAGCTACTGTTGCTCCCCTCTTACCTCACTCGCTCCAGGGTCTCTACTCTATGGCAGGCAGGGGTGGTTGGTTCGAACTTGAAGTTCGAACTTCATTCACCTAGTCACTTCAAGTTCTGCTGCTCTCTGACTGCAGCAGCCAAACTCCAGAGCCAACAAATCGTCCAGCCACTAATCACCCATCCACTTACTGCATAGCTGCCAAGGTTTCAGATTGCTATGTGTGACATTTTCATACTTCCAGTGTAATTGTGAGTGACATTTCAACGGTTATGAGTGACACTTTCTCAAGAGCAAAATCACGGAAAGAAGACGAGGTAAACATTTAAATATCAGAAATTACACCCATTTGAGCAACAAGAAACTGAGAAGATCTGAAAACTGCTGCAAAGCACCAGAAATGAAAGGGTGACTGCAGTTCTCGGTAACAGAGGGCATAAACTGCGGCTGCTCAGAAGATATTATTAATCTGATCATTCCTGACCACACAGTATCCTATGACCACACAGTATCCGAAAAAGCACATTTTATAGCATAGCAAGTGCAGCTAAGCGACTATACTGTCTCTCAGTCTCAAGCACGTAAACTGGCAGGTTTTCTGACTTCTTATGTGTCACATTCTCATGATTTCACTGTACATATGAGTGACATTCAATGGCAACATGTGACAACATGTGTGACACATACAGTGACACTTCCACAAGTCAAATCAAGCAATGAAGTGCATTAAAATAGAGATCCGAAATTACACACTTTCAAGTAATGAGAAGTTTCAAAAAGATATTGAAACGACTATAAAATACCTGAAAAGGAAGTTCACTCACCTACTGCCCCTTTCTAAGATGATCGTACTGTCATCTGTCAGGGCTTCAGTGCTGCAGAGAGAGTGTGGCCTCTAAATGTGGCCTCAATAGGTACTCACTTAGGATTGCCACTTTTTGCAGAAAAAACACAAGCCACCATTCCTTTAACAGTTTGCTAAGGCCATGACTCAATTTTTAAGGGAACTTTATATGAAATTGTCCGTATTAATACACTTTCTGTCTTTGTTTAAATTATCAGTCAGGTGTTCTTAGGGCAGCTTGGGAACACAATAATGTTTTTATATCATATGCACGGTTTAAAGTATGTACAAATATGGGTAAAATACCTTTTGTATTTGTCAAGATATTAAAACGCTTACTGTACTGGTGTCGGTTTTCTAATGCAGTTTTCTCTGATAATTTAGCTGAATGTTGTTGGTGCTGGCATGATAGTAGACAGGCTGAAGCAGTGCTTATCCTTACTGGGGCTCAGTACTGCAGCGTGTTCTGGCATTCATTACACTGGACTGCTTTCCTTTAACTTAGGCATCATGCAGGTGCACACTACACCAGACGCTGAGGCAGGAAATTGACAATCAGACACATGCACTAGTTGGGCATATGTGTTGCTGGGCCGGCGGACCAATAATTAAATCATGATGCCATGTTGTAGCCAGCGTATGCCGACAGGGCCCCTTGGCTCCTACCCTGGCATTTGCATTCCGAGGTGACAGTGACTCCACAGCGGCGAGGCCACTCAGGAGTCATGCTGATGAGTGATGCTGCCCGCGTCCAACATCAGTAAATGTGCGCAGCACCGTCCACACACACTGAGTGAGTTCATGCGTCGGGACAAGGACAGGACAGTTACTTGGTCTGCCCCCGGCGCGCGGCAATCCATCTTCGCTCGAGTTCCCGCTTAAGTTCCTACCAATCCCTACCTCACTTCCTACATCCAGGATGTGAGGTCACATCACTACCCCTCCCCGGCGGCACCAGTAGGCAACCACTGCTGAGGGCAGGCCCCGCCCGCCGCGAGTTACAGTGTCGGAATAGGCAAAGGCCTGCACTGTACATAACTGGGCCGCGCGCGCAAATAAATTATAAATGCGGCCGCGGGGCAACGGGCCACCAGTGCCACCCCCAAAACAGTGCCGCCTGGGGCGGACCGCCCCCCCCCCCCGCCCCCCTCTAGCTACGCGGCTGCCTGAAACATGGTTGGTTGGCTAGCAGCCAAATTTACATTTCTTTGCTTGCACCCAGCAGTCTTATGTTTGGTGGGTGGAATTTGCATAGTCGCGCTACGCAAAGCTCCGTGAAACGGTAAAAAATCTCTGCGAGCATGCAAAAGTTCAGCGAACATGCGGAATTGCTTGTTCCGCCAATGCTTTTTTCTTGTTCGTGAACGCTGTTCATGCTCGGGGAGAAATATCTTGTGAACAAGCATTTTGAAAGCGCGAACAAGCAAAAAATTCCACGAAGCCGCAGATCGCAGAATTTTGGGCAATTCCACGTTCTCTGAGGAACGAGAAATTACCCAAAGTCCGTGAGCGGAACGGAATTTACCGCCCAGGCCTAGACTTCCAGCGTGCCTCAAAATGCCCCCATTGACACTCTTCATCTTCAGTCAAATGAAGCAAATAACTTTATAGTTAGGTTGAACCTAAGCAGCTCATGCACTGCTCTGTGAGGCATGCTGTATTCAGAATAGTGCCTAAAGCACCTCCCATCCTTTCTATTAGCTCCTGTTAGTGGCCTTCCTAAATGCCTGATTTTGTTTGGGGGATACACTCACCTTTTGGTGTTTTGGACCCTCCCAGCCGACGGTCCCTTTTACGTGTGGTCTTACTCTTTTTAGGTCTTGCCTAGGGAGCGCATGCGCTGTTTCTTCAGTATGTAGAGGTTTCATTCCACCCCTTTCTGTCAATTTGTACACATTTGCGTTATTTGTAAAAGCATCCTTTTGTATGGTCTATTGGCTTTATCTGTCCCACCTTCTTGTGTTATGCTCCTCCCCGGAGTATTGGCCTATTATGGCAATTCTTTCTCTCAAGGGTTTTTTCTTTTCTGGTTGTGCACTCTCTTTTTGCATTCCCATGTCCCTTGTTTCATCACCGCACCCACTTCACAGACGCCCGTGCTTCATGTTTTGAATGGTAACACCATTTTGTGCTTAGCTGAGGGCATTAGGTTTGCTCCTCGGCTCATCTTTGGTCCATTCACAATAAATCCAGCCAATCGCATCGATTTATCTGCCTCAACGCAGTGTAGGGGCCCGCTTCTGATTATGATGAACCTCACCAGACTCATCTTACACCGCCCACCTCCCTACAGTGTTCTCTTCCCTGCTCTGCCACTGGCAGCTGCCCACCTCTCTTTCTTCCACTTATTTCCTCTCTTTCTGTCTCAGTCTTGCTCCTCCACAGTTGTTGAAAACTATGACTTCCAACAAATGGCTTTTACCCTCTCCTTATTTTCCTTTATCTGTTCCCCTGTGAAATAAATCCTAAAAAGAAAGAAAAACATTAGCTGCAAATGTCATCTTTTGTTGACGTTTTTCTATTCCAAAGTGCAGTCTTCAGGACGGAGAGAAAAAAAAGGTCCAAAATTCGAAGAGAAAAAAAATAGAGCACAGCAAGACACAGTGGTCGCAAAGTGGCCAGATTGGTTTTATTCACAACCACAGACATTAGCGCCACTTTACAGAGTTTGCCAGTGAAGAGCGCTACTTTCGTTTTCTCGTCTTTCTTTGAAAAACATTGTTTTTCCCAGGTGGAGAAGTGCAAAATTCCTGGTTGATGCATAGAGGGGAAAATATTTAATGCAATCCTTATTTGCTGTGCTCTTTATTTCAGTTTATAAAATGTGTACCGCGGCTGTGTGTTCAGGGATGTGTTTTTTTTAAACCATGCTGCTTACATTTTGTAAAAATATAAGCAATGGACATTGAAACAAGTCCCTTTCGGCCTTTGTAGTCGTGTCCTTAATTTTTCAGGCAAAAACACTCATTGATTTCTGAATAATAAGTGTTAAAGCGTTAAGGTAACCATGTTGTTCCTGCTTGCATTTCACATGCTTTACTGAATCTTGCATTCCCTGTGAGTGTTTTCCTTTTCCAGGATGTTGTTATTTTTTTTTTCTTCCAGCATATTACTGTTATCTCCCCTCCTTCATAACCTATTTCCTATTTTCTGATTCTCCAGCGCCGCGAGGTCATACAAATGGCAATAGCGCTATGCAAATATCATCACTCCACTGCATACAAAAAAACAAAAGTAAAAAACATTGTCATTTTCAGCGCCAAGAGCTCTAACTCTCGCAAATGCGGGGCGGATTGCATTTCCAATGCTTGTTTTTGTATTTGTCTGCGGTGTAGTAGTTCCACACCATGTATTTGCTAGTTGAGGGGCAGCGGTGCAGTGATCACAGCTTCAGCCGGTGTAAGTCTGCACCGTAAACACTGAACAGACCAGCCATGTCAGCCTGTTGCCACAGGAATGGTGCAGAGGTCCTGGACAGGGTGACAGTTGCGCAATCTTGGTGCATGCTCGTTTTCCTTCTAAAGAATCATAATTTCTAAAAATATGTTCCTCACACCCAGATTCCATTGGCTGCCCTCACGCTGCGGGCTCTCAGCTGCCCTGGGCTCCCCCGCACACCTGGAAGAACAAGAGTGACTTCCTGGCAGGCGGCCACCAGTTCTCACTCCAATGCTGTCTGGGTCCATTGTGAGTCCAGTTCTGGATCTCTGGGGCCCCCTGTACTGCTGGGGCTGTGGGGGCTGTGGGGGCTGCGAGGGCTAATGCTACACCACTGTTCTGGCTATGTTAGTAGATTGGGCTCTGCATCAAATCCATGGGATTTCACATCGATCCATCCATGTAGCGCCCCTTGATGCAAAGCAGCATAAATTGGCGTTGGCCCTCTGTAAAGTGCAGTTTTATAGTGGAAAGCACTTTTTGCACTCTATAGTAAGCAGCAAGTGGCACTTTACCACGTGCTAGGGCCAGAGCAAAGAAATAGAAACCCTGGGACTGCAGCAAATAAAGGAGTTGAGCATAAGAAAAACCATAAGTGAATGGAGAGTGGACACAGTAAGTGACCCCCGAAATGAGGCACAACACAGACATACACTCCTATAGCATACATCATGGTATGGGAAACTAACCATCCAAGAAACCAAGTAATGCCAGGTTTGAAAATATAAAGCGATTTCGGATGGATGCACAGCTTGTTATCTTAGTTCGTCAGGTTTGGGTTCTCCATGGGTGGTGTTTATACCCCTAACAACACCAGTAAGCAAACGTGAAAATGTGATACCAGTGGGTCACTGGGACCATCCCCTTGGGAACACCTTTTACTCCTCTTAGCAACAGAGGATTCCACAAAGTTAGTTTGTATATTTCAAATGATTTTCATTTATTTGTCAAAGTTCATTGGATATTAGTATGTAGCATATTCAATAAATGTAACTTTCACCACATTAGTGTACATGTATAGTTCAATCATTCATGAGGCATCATTATTTTTGAAATGTCCAATGCATTTCGGGCTACCAGATGAGCCCTTCATCAGGGAATAACGATGCCTTTAGCATTCAGGTAGATCAAAAAGCTCACTTGTTATGTACCACTGTTGTGTGATGAGGTGGATTTTCGAAAAAATCAAGCGCGACTGCTACTGGTGTGGTTTGGCGTCTCATCTGCTACAATGTTGCTATTTGGTTTATAACTTCGAACCGGTTCGAAGTTATAAACCAAATAGCAACATTCTGAGATAGCTCATCTGGTAGCCCGAAATGCATTGGACATTTCAAAAATAATGATGCCTCATGAATGATTGAACTATACATGTACACTAATGTGGTGAAAGTTACATTTATTGAATATGCTACATACTAATATCCAATGAACTTTGACAAATAAATGAAAATCATTTGAAATATACAAACTAACTTTGTGGAATCCTCTGTTGCTAAGAGGAGTAAAAGGTGTTCCCAAGGGGATGGTCCCAGTGACCCACTGGTATCACATTTTCAGGTTTGAAAATATATCACTACCAGAAAAAGAAATAGCATCCTAATGAGAGACATCTTTCACAGACTTCAAATTAGAGACTTCAGGGGCATATTTACAAGGGCATGGCGCCGCCGGAGCGTCACTTTTACCAGTGCTCCGGTGGCGCGATTCCCTGCTTCATATTTAAAAGACAGCGCACAGCCGCCTTGTAAATATGGACCTCCACGCCGCAGTTTTCTGTGTCAAAGAGGCATGAAGTGGGTGTTGCTGTGGGCGTTCCACTGCAACATCCATGCCTTCTTGACGCTGCCCAGAGTTACAAGGATCTCTAAATCTGAGGCAGCGTCGAAAACTAACGCCTTTCAAAAGGAGGCGTTAAAGTGGCGCAACGAGGAGAAATACTTTGATTTCTTCTAATTTTTTGCTCTTTCTTTGAGTGCTGAATTCTGCAGCACACAGAGAAGGAGCAAATCCCCTTTAATGATTGTTTTTGTTCAGGAAGATGTTGCTTTCTGCACAAACGCAATCATCCCTGCAATGCAGACACCCGTGCGCCGCAGTGCAAGGGTGCCTCTGCCGGCACTACAGTATATACCAAGAGGGGGGTGGTCTTGGTAGCTGAATCAATATAAATGATAAATCTAGGTTCTAGTAGCAGCACAAAAGACACAGTCAAAGCGGCATAAAAAAGCGAAATCTTCAAATGATTCAACGTTATTGCAAAATAAAACTCACATGCGAGTTACTTCAAAGCATTAGGAGGCTAAAAGCAAGCATGTTGCTCAATATCATTCTTAGTGCAATATAATACAGTGCTCAGGGAGTGAGAGAAAGGTGGGATCAAGGTGAGTGTTGGAGTGTAAGAATAGGGACAGTGAAAAGGTAGTCGTGACATAAACACATCAATTTGTTATTATACATGCTGTTCCGCCTGGAATAGTTCAAGAGTTCACAATGTAGAACATGACTCGGCTGAACAGGTGATTCTTGCAAATAATGTCCCTAGAGTCTGTGTGGTATGGGTGTTGTCGACGTTTCGACCTCCTGGGGCAGGACTGGATGGGGTCCTCGCGGCGGGGTCTTCTTCAGGACTAGAAAGGGCACCTACTGTTGCGATGCAACGACGCAAAGCATCCGCCGTGCAATCCTGGTGGAGGCTAGAGAGGCTTTAAATGGAACTAAATCAATGTAGTTCAGTGGCTTGCAATCGTAGTCGGAGTAAATCCAAAGTAAAAATGGTGTATGTGTCGGCACAATTGTCTGACAGTGCGCTTGGAATGAATCCAAAGTATTGGATTTCGAAGAGTAGACGGATTGAAGGATCTGGCATCAAGACCACCCCCCTCTTGTTATATACTGTACTTATTGACCCATGTCAGGTAGAATAGATGGGCTGCCCCCTTTATACTTAACTAGCAGCCCGCCCCAGCGTTGCCTGGGGCAGAAAGGGGCTGGGGTTAGCATTTGAGGCTTGCGTGCACTTCTGGCCCCGTACCGGCCCCCTACCGTCCCGGGCCCCTCCCGCCCGTGTCCCGGAGAGCCTGATCCTTACCTCAGCCGCCGGTCCCGCTCCAGGCGCCACGCCTGCACAGGCTGCCACTCTCCAGGTGCCCCGCCCGCACAGGCCGCCACTCTCCAGGCGCCCCGCCCGCACAGGCCGCCACTCTCCAGGCGCCCCGCCCGCACAGGCCGCCACTCTCCATGCGCCCCGCCCGCACAAGCCGCCACTTCGACCAGCAGCAAGCAGGGCCTCCCAGCAGGTCGCTATCTTCGGCGCCATTTCCGGAAGTGTTGCCAGGGAGCGCAAACGCAAATGATGCCATCACGCAGACGTTGCGGCCGGCGCTACTTGCAAGGGACTACTTTTTTTTATTTTGAAATTTTTTAAACAACGTATATTATTTCTTTTTAATAGCCTATGTCCTTCTGCTTGCCCTGAGGTTTCCAAAGATGTCTTGGGTGTTTTGATTGGTGGTGTACTTTTCGAGTTTACCTGGCTCAAAGGTTTGTGTTCTCTCTTTATAATAGTAGTATAGATATGCTGGCACTAGGCACTAGGCAGCTTTTTTGATGCTGGTGCAAGGGAAAACACAGCGGTGCGCTGTGTCAATAGGGAGCATCCCTCAGTTTTTTTTAAATGACGCAGTGCAGCGCTGCCATATTGCTTGCAGTGCCACGCTGCACCATTTAGATGTAAACATGTACCCAGTGAGAAATCATACGAGAAAAAGCATTAATTTTAGCACCCACTGCCACCCACACTGACCAACACCCAAAAGCCAAGGCCTAAGAAAGGAACCTGTTCAGAGCAAAGTTGCTTCGTGTGGTGAGCTGCTGAGTTATTCATGTAGTGGTCGTACATTGTTGCTTCACTGCTGCCTTCAAGAGTCTATGGCGGCTCCACTAGCCCACAAACTGCTTTTTAACCCTTTCACAGCGGGGGTAATTCCCCTGCTGCGCTGGGTGGCGCGCACAGCGCCCCAGTGCTCATGACGAGCTCAGCTCGTCATGAGGCACAGTGCTCGTGTGCTCATGACGAGCTGAGGTCGTCACGGCCACACTCGTTTTCGTGGAACGTTCAGCACAGCAGGAGAATTATCCCCGCGTGTGAGCATTCCATGGCTCATGACGAGCTCAGCTCATCATGAGCACGGAAGGAGTTAATGGCAGCATATGGACATAGGTAACCAATACCTAAGGCTGAACCACCCCACCCAACCAAGGATTGAGTAGGAATTTAACAAACCACAAACATGTGCAAAGCTTGTTCATGAAACAACAAGCACTGGCAATGCCAATGGATAAAAGTACCGGGTAGCTCACCATTACAAGCACTCTGTCATTTATCTTTGTACTCATGCATCCATTCTTCCATCTACTGGCTCCTTCTTTAATTCACCCACTGACATAACCGCAATACTACATACACAAACTCATCAAAAAATGCAAGATAATGTAATAGAAGTATTACAAATAAAACATTCTGCTGTCTAAACATGATGTGCGATACTTGCAATATCATAGCAGTGGGTGTCTGTCTTGCAGATGTATTTAAAAAAAGTCTATTGTTGTTTAAAGTTCCATCGTGGCCATCATATTTAGATCCAAAGTGTTAGCCCCCTGTGAACAGTATGAGCAAATTTATTTATTTATTTATTTATTTTATTTTGCATATTTATAGAGCGCTCTAATACCCGGAGGTGTCCTGGCGCTCGAAAGATAGACTGGTGTGACGGAGCGTGCTTACTGAGTGAAGAGCCATGTTTTTAGACCTCTTCTAAAGGCCATCAGATTCTGGGTCTGTCTGAGCGCAAGTGGAAGTTTATTCCAGGCCTCAGCCGCCCCAAGAGAAAAGCTCCTGCCTCCCCAGCGAGCTTTTTTAATTCTGGGGACCTTAACCAGAGCCAGTTGTCCTGACCTCAAAGTTCTTGCTGGTTTATGCCAGCAGAAAAGAGATTTCAAGTGCCTAGGTCCCGAGTCATGGAGGGCCTTGAAGACCATGCATACTGCCTTGAAAGTGATTCTTTTACGAATCGGCAGCCAGTGTAGCTTAACCAGCTCCTGAGATACCGAGGCAAATTTGGGTGTGTCAGTGATTAGGCGGGCGGCTGCATTTTGCAGAAGTTGGAGTTTATTCAGTATGCTCTGCTGGGCATTTAGCATCAGGCTGTTGCAATAGTCTAGGCGTGAGAGCACTAGACCAGTGACTATTGTTTTCCTGTGTTTCTTATCAAGGTAGGGTAAAATTTTCCTGATGGTTTTGAGTATGAAGTGAAGGGAGGAGGAGAGGGCACTCACCTGGGATTTAAAGGTCAGGGTGGTGTCCACCAGTATACCGAGATTTTTCACTTTGTCCACCGGTTCTGGGAGAGGTCCCATTTCGTCTGGCCACCATCTCGGGGACCAAAAGTCGTCTCTGTCACCAAAGAGCAGAACCTCGGTCTTTGAGGAATTCAGTTTAAGGCAGCTTTGTGCCATCCAGCGGCCAACTTCAAGCATGCAGTTTCTGAATCTATCGGCGGTGTTTTCTGTGTTGCCGGGAAGGAGGGACACCACAATCTGAGTGTCGTCGGCGTAGGCCGTGAGTTGAAAGCCGAACGATCGAATCACCGGGGCGAGGGTGGACACATATACATTAAAAAGGGTTGGGCTCAACGAGGAGCCCTGGGGGACTCCACAGGGAAGTACAAAGGGTTGAGATTCGTAGCTGCCCAACGCCACTGTCTGGGATCTATCAGATAGGAAGGCTTGTAAGATTTTTAAAGCCTTACCCTGAATTCCACAGGCCCTCAACCGGTCCACCAATAGCTTATGGTGGACCGTATCGAAGGCCGCAGAGAGATCCAATAGGATCAGGGCTGCTCTGCCCCCTGCATCCATCACCTGCCTGATATCTTCCATAGATTTAATCAGGGCGGATTCCGTGCTGTGCCCCTCTCGAAAGCCGTGTTGGGAGGAATCCAGTACATCCGCTGATTTTAGGAAGGCACTAAGTTGTGCGTTCAGGTAGCCTTCTATTATTTTGGCCGGGAGGGGGAGTCTGGCAATCGGGCGATAATTGTTCATCTCCGTGATATCAAGATTGGGTTTTTTGAGCAGGGGTAGGATGGAGGCTTGCTTCCAACTAGCGGGATATTCCCCTTTCTCCAACATCTGATTGAAGAGGGGGGTGAGAACCCTGGCAATCGCATCTGGTGCGAGTTTAGTTATTGTCGTGGGGCAGGGGTCATGAGGGGAGCCTGATTTAATTTTTAGTAGGCGACTGCTCACTTCTTTTTCCGTAATGGGCGGGAAAGATTGCAGCAAGGGTTCAGGTCTGGCGGGATCGGGGGCCATTAAAGGGAAAATATCAAAGGGGAAAATAAAAAACAAAAGCCAATGAGCTCTGACACTAAAGTGCACTTGTTTTCAGGTGAATCAATCTACACATGTGAGCAGGAAATTGCATTATTCTCTGGGCGAAAGAGCCAATGAATGATGTGGACTGAACCATTACCTCACTCAGTATGCTGCAATGGATTGAAGCCGAGAGTGAATGACACTAAGACAGGCCAATGGCAGAACAGAGCTGACCCAAAGGGCCTCTTTGTATCTATATGAATATATATTTATATGTATGTATTATTGTGTTTTTATTACAACATCCTGGCAGGGAGACTGCTAAGAAGAGATTCCAGCAATAATTATTAAAGTGCAAGTCTGTCTTCTCGCACTAGGAATAGGATTTGACTTTAACATATGCTTTCCCCATTAATAATTCAGGCCTACTGGGTTTAGCCTACCTTTTCATACGAAACAGATCAGACCTATAGTATCAGAAACATGTTTTCCTACTAAACCAATCAGGTCTCTAGCTGTTAAAATTGGCTTGTCATCATAACCAATTGAGGCCTCCTTTGCTGAGCTTAAGTTTTACAACAAGTCTGCCAATAGGCACACTGTCATAAAATTACATAATATACAAAATTACAGTGGGTACAGCAAAATACTGTCTTTCCCAAGATGGGCTAATAAGCACTGGCAGTGCAAATTTACTAACTGAATTCTTCAGGTTGTAGAGCACGTCACTCCCAAGATTGGAAGTAGGCATCCTAGGAACCCTCCTTCCGAGCCGTTGTTTTCTAGTTCCATGCAAGCTCAGAAGCAGCAATGCAAAAAGCTTGAAGGCAAATGGAGACAGGAGTACTGTCCCATGGCTAGAACAGCTCTAAAAAGGCACAAAAGTCCTACTATGCCACCATTGCTCAAGCTAAAAGTTTATATTAGGCATAGCAAGTAGCCCATTCGGGTTGCAATGCCAAAGAAATGTTTAATATTGTTCAAAGTTTTCTCTCCCTTAAAGCTGAGTCCAGCACCCACACTCCTTTGCTCGCCTAGTGTGAGGAACTTTCCAGTTTCTTCATCAAGACGATTTAAGCACTCCAGTCTAATTTTGATGGTGGTAACAGCCAGCTAACAGATAGTATTCCGCCTGCTGGTCACCTCCCACCACTTCTGCTACTCTAGTAGCCTTCATTGCCATATCAACGAAGGACTCTTTAGCAGCCCTCAGCTCCCTTAAATCTGGCTCTCCGTCTGACCCATGCCTGGCTAAATCAGAGGTGATCAACCCCGAGTTGAACACGCTGATTAACCTTTCTCTAACATCAGCCGCTGTGCCTTTAGCCTAGAAACAGGCTAAAATCGTCCCTCTACTGAAAACACCTACCCTGGATCTACTCTTCTCTCCAGCTATTGCCCTATTTCCCTTCTCCCAGCTGTGGCGAAGGTTTCCAAAACGATGGTTAACAAATAGCTGTCCAAGTTTGTGAAACAGCATACCTTTCTCCACCCGGCACAATCTGGCTCCAGAGCCTCGTACAGCGCTGAGTCTGCTCTGGTCGAAATCTCTAAGGAGATCCGGGAAACTTTAGATGCAGGACTTGTCGGCAGCATTCAACAACGTGCCGCATGCACTGCTCCTGGCCCGTCTCCAGGAAATTGGAGCATTAGGGCCTGAGCGGATGTGGCTGAAATCTTATCTTGAGGGCAGAATTCAACAAATCTGGATCCCTCCTCATTCAGTCTTTCCCCAGAATCTGACTGCAGGTGTGCCCCAAGGGTCTGTATTGAGCCCTTTGCTCTTCAACATTTATGTGTCTCCTCTTATTCAGATGGCAGAAGACCTAGGCGCCAAAGTCATCGCGTATGCAGATGACACCCAGCTCCTTTTCACATGGAATAAAAACGAGTCTTTCACCTCCCATGTTGAAACCTGCTTGACAGCTGTCTTGCATTGGCTTCCTTCTGCCCAGATAAAATGCAATGAGGAAAAAAACAAGATTCTTTTCTTCAGGAACTTTCCTCCACAGTTCTGGCACTCGTTCTGGCCGGAAGCGTCCCCCCTGCCAACGCTCGAGGGCCAACCCACCAAGAATTTAGGGATCTGGTTTGACGAGAAGCTGAGTTTCAGCTCTCAGATTAAGAAATTAACAGGTTAGTGCTTCGGCGCCTTTAAATCATTAAAAAAGTTTGTCCCTCTTCTACCTAACTCGGCAAGAGAAACTGTCACCTGATATAACCTTGCGCCTTGATTACGCCAATGCCTTGTACGTTGCCTTACTTACTGAACAATCTTCAAGTAGTACTGAATGCCGCAGCCAAAACCCTTTCTAACCGCTTGCCTGCAATCAGAATTCCGCTCCTGTGCGGCACATTCCGATCGCGGGCGTGGTCGTGACGGCTCCCGGCCGTCATCAGCCCACGAGCACTGTGTTCCATGACGGACGGGAGCTGTCACCAGCATGCAAGGGGTAAACATTCATAAGAGGCTCAGCGTCAGGCAACACTTACGTAATCTGCACTGGCTGCCGGTGAAAGAGAGGGTGATTTTTAAATCCATGGTTATGACACACACAGCTCTCTATGAGCTGAGCCCCGTATACTTGAGAAAGCAGTTCAGGTTCCATATACGTTCCAGGCAGCTCCAGTCAGACACAATGCTTTTGGCCCACACTCCACGGTTCTGCCTAAAAAGGGTGGGCAGCAGCTCCCTTGCTTATAGGGCGGCTGTGGCCTGGAACTTACTCCCAATGGACCTACGTGGCATTCAGGATCCTAAGCTCTTTAGTAAGGGGCTGAAGACCTTCCTTTTTACCTAGTCTGCTAATATATCTTCCTCACTGGGCTCGTGCTGGGACACACTTCTGAGTACCTGTGCACATCACAAATCCCATAAACATAAATTTTCTATAACCAAGGTTTGTCACCAACACAAACATTCTTTCCTACCACCGTAACTTGTGGGATTCCGTGTAAAAAAAAAAAACATCTGTAGGCTTTATCACAGAGTAATACAAATCTTCCATTAAATGCCTAGTCATTTTAACATATGGTTTTCACAAGCAGGCCTCCAAACTTTATCATTGGCTTTTCACTATGACCAACTCAGGCATACTGTGTTGGTCATAAGCCTTCCCACAAGGCATCCATCAGGTGCACTGTAATAAAATCATAAATATGTACAAAATGCACTTGTCAGAACAATATTAAATTCCTACTAATGGCACCTATTAAGGATTACCACACTGCAAATGTCTTTCCCCATGATTTGTGAGTTACTAATAGCAAATCCCCTGCCTACTACGGTAATCCACAAGATTCAATGTAACAAAATGTCTGCCTATTGGCTTTAGAACAGTGTAATCACAATTAAACCATAAAAGCCTATTGCCTTTAGTGCATGATTTTGACATGTTTTGTCATACCGTTTTTATTATAAACAGATCACGCCTAATGAATGGTAAACACCCAAAATACGGAATTAGAAAAATCGAAAGGACACAATATCGAATCAAAAATATTGAGAGGACAGAATATAGAATAGACATAATATAGTTGAAAATATTATCGACATATAGGTAAGTAATATCGAATGTCATTATATCGAATGTCATTATAAAGAATGTCATTATATAGAATGTCATTATATAGAATGTCATTATATCAAAATAAATGTATTTGTATTATATGTTAGTATATGTGCGACCCTTGACCCTGTGTTCAGGCAGGTCGCACCCTCTGCCACCGCACAGACCCCCTGTGCGCCGCTGCTTCTAATGACTGCCTCGTTGCTCCTTGTGTGCCCTTGGTTGCTCACTGCTATTTCGTTTATGACTCATTCCTTTTCCCTTCGTTTTTCGCTCCTTGTGTGCCCCTTCTCTGCCTGCCTGCCGTGTTATTTCGTTTGTGATTCATTCCTTTTCCCTTCATTGTTGGCTCCTTGTGTGCCCCTGTGTGCCCCTTCTCTGCCTGCCTGCACTGCTAATTCATTTTTGTGACTCCTCAGTGTGTTTTTTTGACTTCTCCAATGTGCCCTCTCCCCCCCAGCCCCCTCTTGCCTTCTGTATCACCTGCTTCCCGCCGCCCGCGCTCCCCGTGGCCCGCCCCCGCTTCCCAATTGCCGCCCCGCTCCCACCTCCCAGCTGCTCTTCCCTCCCTCTCTCCCTCTTATGGAGGCCGCGCAGCGGACGCGCACAGCGGGTGCACCTACGACGCGCCGCCGGCGTGCCAAAGGCAAGCCCGTCTGCGCCCATCCACGCCTGGACCGCGCCCAGCGCCAGAACCCCTGGCCCCCGTCGAGGACAGCCCACCAGACGGATCTATGATGCCACCATCCTCCACCCTCCACGCACTCAACACTGACACAGCAACCACATCTCCTTCAGCCACACAACCAGACTACACTGGACAGACCACAACTGCATCCACTTCAGCTTCAGGAAAACCATAACCAACCACCACCCGCATCAGGCCCCCCGAAGATGCTGGGGGAAGATCACCACCGACCAGCTCACCACCACCCTGAGCCAGGACCCCCCCCAGGATCACAACGGACTCCAACAAAGCAGTCCGCAACCTCACACAGTGGCTCACCAACTGCGCCGATCCCCTTGCACCAATGAAGAATGCCCCCAGCAGACCAGGCAGCAACAAAGCCTTGTGGTTCACCAACGACCTCAAAATCTCCAAGAAATCCTGCCGTACCCTCGAGAACGATTCAGAAAAGGGGGTGGTCTTTGGACTGGGTAAGAGTGGTATGCTTAATTCAGACACTCTGTTCATCACCACCCCCTTTTCTGAATCATTTTGTCCACCATAAGCGTGGAAGGGTATACTCAGATGTGAGTCCTCATTGCACCATCAGGATTCAAGCAAGCCGGGCCGACGACGGCTGAAATGCCAGAAACCGGTCCCCGGAAGCTTGTTTCCTTCCCAGTATAAGAATTGGCTTGGTAGTTTGGTTTGCCCTGTTCCCATCATGCACTGGGACAGGAACAGACTAATTTGCATGTAGCCAGGTTCTGAGCTGGGATGGTGCAGTGAGCTAAAAAACGGTGGATGTCTGCTTAATTCAGACACTCTGTTCATCACCACCCCCTTTACTGTACCCTCGAGAAAGCCTGGCGCAACAACCAATCAGCAGAAAACATGACAGCCCTCAAGAACGCCACCCGCAAACACCACCAGCTGATCCGCACCACCAAAAAGACGGCATTCAAGGAACGGCTGGATAACAACACCCACAACAGCAAGGAACTCTTCAGCATCGTTAAAGAACTCTCCAACCCAAGAGCCAGCAACAACGACATCACGCCCTCGCAAGACCTCTGCGACTCACTCGCCTCATTCTTCCAACCAAGATCGTCGACATACACAACAGATTTGGCGCCCACAGCACGCTCCCATCCACCAAACCACCACCCTCCGCACCTGGACCCCCGTCAGCACTGAAGACACCACCCACATGATAAACACCATCCACTCTGGCTCCCCAGCCGACCCCTGTCCACACCACATCTACAACAAAGCCAACTCCATCATCGCACCCCAACTCCGGAACATCATTAACTCCTCCTTCGCATCCGCCACCGTCCCAGAAAGCTGGAAACATGCGGAGATCAGCGCCCTCCTGAAGAAACCCACGCAGACGTCACGGACCTCAAGAACTTCCGCCCCATCTCGCTCCTCCCGTTCCCCGCCAAAGTCATTGAGAAGATCATCAACAAACAACTAACCACCTTCCTTGAGACAAACAACTCCCTTGACCTATCACAGTCAGGTTTCCGAGCAAACCACAGCACCGAGACCGCCCTCATCGCAGCTACTGACAACATCAGGTCCATGCTCGACAACAGGGAAACGGCGGCCCTCATCCTCCTCGACCTCTCAGCCGCCTTCGACACTGTCTGCCACCGCACCCTAACTACACGCCTCCACCACGCCGGCATCCAGGGAAAAGCCCTGGAATGGATCACCTCCTTCTTGCCGACAGATCCCAGCGAGTCCGCCTTCCTCCCTTCCACTCAGCAGCCGCCAAGATCGTCTGCGGCGTTCCTCAAGGCTCCTCGCTCAGCCCCACCCTCTTCAACATCTACATGAGCCCCCTCGCAGCCATCGCACGCCAACACAACCTCAACATCATCTCATACGCTTACGACACCCAGCTGATTCTCTCCCTCGCCAATGACCCCGCCACCGCCAGAGCCAGCCTCCAGGAAGGAATGAAAGACGTCGCAGAATGGATGAAGCTCAGCCATCTGAAGCTGAACTCGGACAAGACGGAAGTCCTCATCTTCGGACCATCCCCCTCCGCCTGGGACTACTCCTGGTGGCACCCTGCTCTGGGCACCGCCCCCAAGCCCACGGACCACGCACGCAACCTGGGCTTTATCCTGGACTCCTCGCTCACGATGACCAAGCAAGTCAACGCCGTCTCATCATCCTGCTTCAACACCCTGTGCATGCTCCGAAAAATCTTCCGGTGGATCCCCACCGAAACCAGAAAAAGGTCACCCAGGCACTCGTCACCAGCCGACTGGACTACGGGAACGCCCTCTATGCATGAACCACAGCCAAACTACAGAAAAGACTCCAGCGCATACAGAACGCCTCTGCACAACTCATCCTGGACGTCCCCGCCACAGCCACATCTCCGCCCATCTAAGAGACCTGCACTGGCTCCCCGTCAACAAGAGGATCACGTTCAGGCTCCTCACCCATGCACACAAAGCCCTCCACGACATCGGCCCCAAATACCTCAACAACCGCCTCACGATCTACACACCCAACTCGCCAGCTCAGATCCGCCAGACTCGCCCTCGCCACTGTCCCACGGATTCGCAGAACCACCACCGGGGGAAGATCCTTCTCCTACCTAGCGGCCAAGACATGGAACTGCCTCCCCACCCACCTATGGCTGACCCAGGACCATCTCTCCTTCAGGAAGCAACACAAGACCTGGCTCTTCGAGCAGTAGCAGCACCCCCTCCCAGCGCCTTGAGACCCTAGCGGGTGAGCAGCGCGCTCTACAAATTGATTGATTGATTGATTGATTGCGTTAAAAGTATATAATATTTTTTTAATGTATGTTACAGTTTTTTTAAGATAATGAATTTTATATTAATTAATTGTTGCGTATATTAGTTCCGTAGTGGGTTGTGGGTTTATAGGGGAATAGGGTAGGAAGTAATTTAATTTAATTTCTTTTCTCCAAAAATTTATTAATTAATAATTTATTGTTTAATAATTAATATTGGTAATTATTTTTTGCGTATATTAGTTCTGTAGCTGGTTGTGGGTTTATAGAGGAATAGGGTGGGAAGTAATTTACTTTAAATAACTAAAAAAATATATAAATTATTAATTTTATGGTTAATAATTAATATTGGGAATCCATTTTTGCATGTATTAGTTCTGTAGCGGGTTGTGGGTTTATAGGGGAATAGGGTGGAAAGTAATTTAATTTAAACTTCAAAAAAAATTATTTATTGAGTAATACTTTTTATTGGTAATTAAGTTAATTAATGTATTAAATATTTAAAAAGTTATTAATAAAAGTTTTTAATAATTGATAATTATGTAAATTGTGTATATCTTTAATAATTAGTAACTAATCAATCAGAACATTTGTAAAGCGCACTACACACCTGTGAGGATCTCAAGGCACTGGAGGCGGGGATGATGCTATTGCTCAAATAGCCTGGTCTTGAGTAGTCTTCTGAAGGTTAACAGGTCCTGGGTCTGCCGCAGGAAGATGGGGAGGGTGTTCCAGGTCTTGGCGGCGAGGTGGGAGAATGATCTGCTGCCGGAGGTCACTCTTCAGATGCGGGGAACAGTGGCAAGGGCGAGGTCGGTGGATCGGAGCTGGTGGTTGGGGGTGTAGAAGGTGAGTCGTCTGTTGAGGTATGCTGGTCCGGTGTTGTGGAGTGCCTTGTGTGCGTGGGTGAGGAGCTTGAAGCAGATCCTCTTGTTGTTGGGGAGCCAGTGCAGGTCTCTCAGGTGGGGAGTGATGTGGCTGCGGCGAGGGATGTCAGGGATTAGCCGTGCAAAGGCGTTCTGAATTAGTTGTAGTCGTATCAGGAGTTTGGCTGAGGTTCCCGCGTAGAGGTCATTTCCGTCGTCCAACCTGCTGCTGATGAGGGCCTGGGTGACCGTTCTTCTTGTTTCGGTGGGGATCCACCTGTAGATCTTGCGGAGCATCCAGAGTGTGTTGAAGCAGGAGGATGAGACGGCGTTGACCTGCTTTGTCATGGAGAGCATAGAGTGGAGGATGAACCCCAGGTTGGCGTGTGGTCGGTGGGTGTTGGTGCTGTTCCCAGTGCGGTCGGCCATCAGGAGTTGTCCCAGGCCGAGGGGGTGGAGCTGAGGATGAGGACTTCCGTCTTCTCCGAGTTTAGCTTCAGACGGCTGTTCTTCATCCACTCGGCGACGGCCTTCATTCCTTCTTGGAGGTTGGTTTTGGCGGTCCTTGGTCAGGGATAGGATCAGCTGGGTGTCATTGGCGTAGGAGATGATGTTGAAGTCATATAGTCGGGCGACGTGTGCTAGCGGAACCATGTAGATGTTGAAGAGCGTTGGACTGAGGGATGAGCCCTGAGGTACGCCGCAGATTATCTCGGTGGCTTTGGAGCGGAAAGGGGGGAGGAGGACACTCTGGGTTCAGCCAGAGAGGAAGGAGGTGGTCCAGTCCAGAGCCATGTCTCGGATCCCAGTGTCGTGGAGGTGTGTGCGTAGGGTGTGCTGGCAGACAGTGTCGAAGGCGTCTGACAGGTCCAGGAGGATGAGGGCTGCGGTTTTGCCATTGTCCAGCAGGGCCCTGATGTCATCGGTGGCGGCGATGAGGGCAGTTTTGGTGCTGTGGTTGCTGCGGAATCCAGATTGGGACGGATCCAGGATGCTGTTCTCCTCGAGGTAGCGGGTCAGTTGTCGGTTGACGGTCTTCTCGATGACCTTAAATATTAATTATTCATAATTAATGTATTAATATGTTAATTATGTTCTTTTTTTGAGAAGTCTGTCGAGTGTTTATAGGGGAGTATGGTGTGTATTAAATTAATTGAAAATAACGTTTTATTATTATTTATATAATATTTAATCAAAGTTATTAAAATAATTTAGATATCATTGTAATTCTTTTTTTGCTCGTTGGGATTAGTTAATTAATTAAAAATATTAATTAATTATGTTAATTTATTAATATTTTAGACTATTGGAGGTGGAAAATAGTGGGAGGTAAATTACATGTAAATAATTAATTATTTTTTAATTAATTTTAATTAAAAATTGATGGACTGGGTCTACTAAATTATTCCTCTATGCTATCCTACACTTTCCTTACTGTGCCCCTCTAGGAGTGGGAATAGTAAGTTTTACAGTCCCGCTATACAACACTTTCCCTACTGTTTCACTCACTGGAGTGGGAATAGTAATTTTTATCCTCCCGCTATCCAACACGTTCCTACTTTTTCACTCATTGGAGTGGGAATAGCAATTTTTACCCACTCGCCGCTATTCAACACTTTCTCTACTGTTTTACTCACTGGAGTGGGAATAGTAATTTTTATTCTACCTCTATCCAACACTTTCCCTACTGTTTCACTCACTGGAGTGGGAATAGTAATTTTTACCCATCTGCTATCCAACACTTTCCCTACTGTTCCACTCATAGGAGTGGGAATAGTACTTTGTACCCACCTGCTATCCAACATTTTCCCTACTGTTCCACTCATTGGAGTGGGAAAAGTAATTTTTGCCCTCCCGCTATCCAACACTTTCCCTACTGTTCCACTCACTGGAGTGGGAATAGTATTTTTTATTCTCCGGCTATCCAAAACTTTCCCTACTGTTCTACTCGTAAGAGTGGGATTAGTAATTTTTACCCACCCTCTATCCAACACTTTCCCTACTGTTTCACTCACAGGAGTGGGAATAGTAATTTGTATCCTCCTGCTATCCAACACTTTCCCTACTGTTCCATTCACTGAAGTGGGAATAGTCATGTTTACCCTCACACTAGCCAAAACTTTCCCTACTGTTCCACGCACTGGAGTGGGAATAGTAACTTTTACCCACCTGCTCCCCAACACTTTCTCTACTGTTACACTCACTGGAGTGGGAATAGTAATTTTCATTCTCCCGCTATCCAACACTTTCCCTACTGTTTCACTCATTGGAGTAGGAATAGTAAGTTTTATTCTCCTGCTATCCAACAATTTCCCTACTGTTCCACTCATTGGAGTGGGAATAGTAATTTTTACCCTTCCGCTATCCAACACTTTCCCTACTGTTCCACTCGTAGGAGTGGGAATAGTAATTTGTACCCACCGGCTATCCAACATTTTCCCTACTGTTCCACTCATTGGAGTGGGAATAGTCATTTGTACCCACCCGCTATCCAACATATTTGAAACTTTTGCACTTGTTGTAGTGTGAATACTATTTTTATTCACCACGCTATGCAATAATTTTATTATTGCTCCATTTAATGTAGTGAAAAATAATAATTTGCATAAAAATATTAATATTATGGTTTAAATTATTTTATATAATTTATTTAGAAATTTATATATGTTTATATATATATGTAATTACATTTTTAATAATGTTTTAAATATTTTATCATTAAGAATATTAATTATTTTTTAATATTATTAAGTTTCTATACATGTTAAAAAATAATTTAAACATCTTTTTACGTTACATTTATTATTGTTACACTTTAAGCTTTTTTACATTATTTTAACTATGTTTTATTTAATTGTGTTCATGTAATTACTTTTATATTCGTTTTAATATATTTTAAAAAATCAATATTTTAGCTACCTATATTTTTAACAATATTTTGTACTCAATATTTTGGTACTTACCTGTTTGTAGATAGATATTCAATATTATGTCCCTCAATATTTTTGCTTCTGTATTCTGGAAACTCGATGTTGTATCCCTCGATATTTAGTCACTGATCCTAATGAATCTAACAAAATGTTTCCCACTTGACCCATACGTTTGTTGCATGCAATGGTTTAAGAGCTTGAACAACACATGTCTACTGAAGTGCGCATAGGCAAGCAAACATAAAGTATACCTTTATAAAATGACAAATATATGGCAAATTACAGCTGGTAAAATAATATACAATCCCTCTCATTAGGGCTCAACTGAAAACATTGCAGTGAAATTGTACTACCAGAGTTTTTCAGACCATTGGTAATCTGCAAGATTACATGTTACCAAATACCTTTCCATGTGCCGTAACATAATGCAATAACAACCCATTGTGCGCGGCCTGTTGGTTTTATCATATACATTTCACAATAAATAAGACAAGCCTAATGCCTTTGTAATAACTGCTGAAAATAAACAGGCCAGACCCATGTGCTCTGGCATAAGAGGTCCTCCCACACCAACCAAGCCTTTAGTGGCTGTCATTGGCTAGGTACCATAACCAACTCAGGCCTATAGTTATGAGCATAGACTTTTCGTAAAAGGCAAGCATCCGACTGTCAGAAAATTATAAATGTACACATATTTACAGTTGGAAAAGGCAAAATACAATCTTTCCAAAGAGCCACTAAGAAGTATTCTCACATAGCAAACCTTCTATCCACAGTTAGGGCCCGGTTTTGATCTGGGTCGGAAAGCACTCCGACCGAGCCGGATCCGGGGTGTTTTCTGACCGATCCAGACTCCTGCAGTCCGACCGAGCGAGTACGATGCAGCCGTATGCCGTCGGACTCGGTTCAGTCGGACTACCATAGAAGTGATTGGGAGCCAGTCATGCATACATGGGCTCCCATTGACTGAATGGGTACGTTGCGGACAAGTGCACCCCCTACAGTGGGTACGCATCGGTGCCATCCGCACCATACTTGCCTGTGTTGGGGAGACCCATGGGTCTACCCCTGTGTCCGAGTCGTTAGGCTGCAGGTAACAGGGGGTAAGACGCACACCCCAGAAGTCTGACTCCGGGAGCTATTGCGAGTCGGATGCTCCGACTGGATCCTGCTGTCCGAATCGAGCATCGTACTAGCTCGGTCGTGAAACATCTCCATTGCGCGCCACGGTTTGCTTGTGACCGGGTCGTACGGACCGGTTCGGAACCGGAAACGATTTGGAAGGAGATTTCGCGCTTGTTTGCATCGTACTTCACGTCCAGACCTGTGTACAATTTGGACGGAAATCCAGCCCCTGAATCAGATCCGCTAATGCCAAACCCAATTCGGTGCCCTTCTGACCGAGATCGGAATTGGCCCCTATGTCACAAGGAGGTAACCAACACCAAAACCCATTACCTGACTCGACATTGCAGGTAACGGAGGCCGAATTGCCACATCGCTGGACTGAGTGGCAAAGGGCTCCCACAGACTGATATTAAATCCATTTCTGCCCACCAGACCTTTGCGCACTATCACGCTTCTCAAAACAGCAAAAGATTGTTTTAAATATTACTTTTAAAATCACGCGGCTCTCACCTGACTACACACCCCCTTCCCCGGTCCACCACTGACATCGTCAGATTGTTGTGGAGGGAAGGCGGGCCGGAAGTGAATACTACTTCCCCTCACTTCAGCGCGCAGGTTAGCAGGCTATTTGCTCTGCCCTGCCCCTCTAGAAAAGAACTATGCCTTTCCGTTCGCGCAACGGACGCACGCAGCGGGCTCGCCGATGGCGCACCGAAGACACGCCAAAGGCAAGCCCGTCTGCACCTGTCTGCGCCAGAACGGACCCAGGGCCAGGAATCTCTGCCCCTGCCGCCCCAACCCCCAGATTTTACACCCGGGAGACTCTATTTCAACTTAGGCAGGCTACAAATACACCATGCCTCCACTCACTCTCCCTGGAGGGACCACAAAGTAACTGCTCCTATTGCTCCTTCACTCTTTCACCAAAGATAATCCCACCCCCTATCGAGTTCACAATCAGCATGGCTCTGCTGAATTGCAGATCCCTTCCCAAACACTCTGCAGAAATAAATATGCTTCTTCAGGACACAGAACTAGATGTTCTGTTCCTGACAGAGACATGGCTATCCCCAAGCTCTGAGCCGGATGTTGTGCAAGCCCTCCCTTCAGGATACCTTATCCAGCGTCTCGATAGAGTAGGTGGAAACAGCCGCGTAGCTAGAGGGGGGCGGGGGGGGGGGGCAGTCCGCCCCAGGCGGCACTGTTTTGGGGGTGGCACTGGTGGCCCGTTGCGGCCGCGGCCGCATTTATAATTTATTTGCGCGCGCGGCCCAGTTATGTACAGTGCAGGCCTTTGCCTATTCCGACACTGTAACTCGCGGCGGGCGGGGCCTGCCCTCAGCAGTGGTTGCCTACTGGTGCCGCCGGGGAGGGGGAGGGATGTGACCTCACATCCTGGATGTAGGAAGTGAGGTAGGGATTGGTAGGAACTTAAGCGGGAACTCGAGCGAAGATGGATTGCCGTGCGCCGGGGGCAGACCAAGTTACTGTCCTGTCCTTGTCCCGGCGCATGAACTCACTCAGTGTATGTGGACGGTGCTGCGCACATTTACTGATGTTGGACGCGGGCAGCATCACTCATCAGCATGACTCCTGAGTGGCCTCGGCCGCTGTGGAGTCACTGTCACCTCGGAATGCAAATGCCAGGGTAGGAGCCAAGGGGCCCTGTCTGCATACGCTGGCTACAACATGGCATCATGATTTAATTATTGGTCCGCCGGCCCAGCAACACATATGCCCAACTAGTGCATGTGTCTGATTGTCAATTTCCTGCCTCAGCGTCTGGTGTAGTGTGCACCTGCATGATGCCTAAGTTAAAGGAAAGCAGTCCAGTGTAATGAATGCCAGAACACGCTGCAGTACTGAGCCCCAGTAAGGATAAGCACTGCTTCAGCCTGTCTACTATCATGCCAGCACCAACAACATTCAGCTAAATTATCAGAGAAAACTGCATTAGAAAACCGACACCAGTACAGTAAGCGTTTTAATATCTTGACAAATACAAAAGGTATTTTACCCATATTTGTACATACTTTAAACCGTGCATATGATATAAAAACATTATTGTGTTCCCAAGCTGCCCTAAGAACACCTGACTGATAATTTAAACAAAGACAGAAAGTGTATTTCAAAAATGAATACAGACAATTTCATATAAAGTTCCCTTAAAAATTAAGTCAAGGCCTAAGCAAACTGTTGAAGGAATGGTGGCTTGTATTTTTTTCTGCAAAAAGTGGCAATCCTACGTGAGTACCTATTTGGGCCGCATTTACAGGCCACATTCTCTGCAGCACTGAACCCCTGACAGATGACAGTACGATCATCTTAGAAAGGGGCAGTAGGTGAGTGAACTTCCTTTTCAGGTATTTTATAGTCGTTTCAATATCTTTTTGAAACTTCTCATTACTTGAAAGTGTGTAATTTCGGATCTCTATTTTAATGCACTTCATTGCTTGATTTGGCTTGTGGAAGTGTCACTGTATGTGTCACACATGTTGTCACATGTTGCCATTGAATGTCACTCATATGTACAGTGAAATCATGAAAATGTGACACATAAGAAGTCAGAAAACCTGCCAGTTTACGTGCTTGAGACTGAGAGACAGTATAATCGCTTAGCTGCACTTGCTATGCTATAAAATGTGCTTTTTCGGATACTGTGTGGTCATAGGATACTGTGTGGTCATGAATGATGTGATTAATAATATCTTCTGAGCAGCTGCAGTGTCTGCCCTCTGTTACTGAGAACTGCAGTCACCCTTTCATTTCTGGTGCTTTGCAGCAGTTTTCAGATCTTCTCAGTTTCTTGTTGCTCAAATGGGTGTAATTTCTGATATTTAAATGTTTACCTCGTCTTCTTTCCGTGATTTTGCTCTTGAGAAAGTGTCACTCATAACCGTTGAAATGTCACTCACAATTACACAGGAAGTATGAAAATGTCACACATAGCAATCTGAAACCTTGGCAGCTATGCAGTAAGTGGCTGGGTGATTAGTGGCTGGACGATTTGTTGGCTCTGGAGTTTGGCTGCTGCAGTCAGAGAGCAGCAGAACTTGAAGTGACTAGGTGAATGAAGTTCGAACTTCAAGTTCGAACCAACCACCCCTGCCTGCCATAGAGTAGAGACCCTGGAGCGAGTGAGGTAAGAGGGGAGCAACAGTAGCTCAGCTACCTATGCGTTTTCAGAGGGGTGGGCGGCTGAGTGGCTCATCATGCATAGCTGCCAAGGTTTCAGATTCCTCTAATGAATGACATTTTAATAATTTTTTTCAGTGTAATTATGAGTGACATTTCTATGGCAATGAGTGACACTTTCTGGCAAGCAAAATCAATGAACGAAGCTGAGGGAAACATATAAATATCAGACATTGCACGTTTTATTACACATACATATATTTATCAATATTAACAGACTGCAACAGATGCAGACTACTATAAAAATAACACCCCCCACTCAAATGTACATATTTATCGACATCACAAGCATGATGAACTGGGCGGCCCTCCCAGGATTCAAACCAGTGGCCTGCTGCTGGAACAGATTTTGAAGGCACGCGTAGTGAACTCCTTGGCTGCTTCTGTGTCAACATGTATATTTTATTTATTTCACTGATTGAGTGGCAATATATTTGCAAATATGCTTTTTGCATCTTAATTAAACACTGTTTAGCAGTTAGAATCTGGTGGCAGAGGGAGTGTGAGAGAAAACTGTGCTTCCCTATGAAGACCTGATCCTATTATGTAACTGACTGACTGACTGATCTTTGGCAGCTACCTTATGGCATAAGCTGGTTGGGTGAAGAAACACTGTGAGGGTGAGGGGTGAGTAACCAGTGGTGCTGTTAGGTGAAGCAATACAGGGGGAAGAAGAAGCAAGGATCAGGGGGCAACACCGAGAGGAGGAAGTAACAGGATGAGTGGGTACGGAAAAAAGGAGGCCTACCAGAGAGAGAAAATAACGATGGGAGAAGAAACCAACAAAAGAGGGCACATCTTGGGGGTGGGGGAGAAGCTCTAAGGCAAAAAAAGAACACGGGATAAGCACACAGACAGTAGGCATCTTGGCGCTGAATATCAGATGTTTATTGTTACCCAACTCAATGGTACTCATTTTATCGACCTCAGATGGATGAAAGGTTTAGTGGACCTGCTGGGATTTGAACCTGTGACCATGAGGTCGAACACAGGCCCCTGCAGTGGGTGCATTAGTCCACTGAGCCACATGACCACTCACGGTCGCTTGCTTCTTACTCTATGGCTTTTCTTCTTCTTCTTGTGTTTGACCCTCCCAGGGGGCATATGTCTTTATCATCATTTTGATTGGCTCACTCGTATCCTTCCAATGTTCCCATTCAGGGAACTTTTTTCAAACTTTTCCTTTCAGGACTCCATTAGAATGCACATTTTTTAGCTCACTTCCATGTGTGCTGCTTCCCTCCTAAACACTGCTTCATTCACACTAACTCCTTGTTGCTCCATCCCATCACCCCCTCCCCAAACGAGCAAAATCAAGGAACGAAGCTGAGGGAAACATATAAATATCAGACATTGCACCCATTTGTGCAGCAAGACTGTCTGAATCATACTGTGCGTGCTACCCAAGACCGTTCATAGAAGGGCCATCTAGTGAATGAAGTCACAATAGGTATCAATATCCAAGCAGACGTCGCAGTCATCAAATAAACAGCATTCTGGAATGCTTACTGGTGGTGCCCTTTAGTGGTGCAGGAGAGGCCTGTTGCTTTTTCTTCAGATGATGCCCCTTTAAGAGAGAGGCAGCAGCTCGAAGAAAGCGATTTATGATATGATAAAATGTGTCTGAAGAGCAGCCCCCCCACTATTAAGGCAAGAGGCCATGACCACTGACCAGGCCTCAGCAACACCAAGGCTTGAGACTGCCTCTCCTTCCATGAGGAAGGCTGACCAGACCAACAGTGGATGACTGCGCGCTTCACCTCCGACATCGTGAGCACTCACACATCTCGCCTTCCCAGCCTCAGACCTGTGACCTCCACTGGCTGCCCATTGCCCATAGGATGGAATTTAAATCCATGTGCTTGGTGCACAGAGCCTTTCATACGAGTGTCCCTCCCATCTCTCGCCCCTACTCCCCGAAAAGGCTTCTTGGATCCATCCACTCCTATTTAGCCACCGCCCACAGTCAGAAGAGCTCGAAGTGGTGGACCGTCTTTTGGCTTTAACGCGCCCAAGCTGTGGAACCCTCTTCCTCTGGACCATTTGATCCATGAATAACAAGTCGAGCTTCTGAAAATCCCTCAAGACCAGGCTCTTTATGAATTGATTTTTAGGTGACGCTTCTGATCTTGTTGTAGTGGTTGTTTTTGTCCGCCTGCGTTGGGATGCCTTTGGGTCATCATCCACTTTATAAATCCCCTGGCATAGCATAGCATAGCACAGTATAGCATAGCATGTGTGGCAGGATGAAATCCAGGGGGGTTGAAGTGGAGGTTGGACAGAATGCCATTTCTGAGCATGTAGTTGTAAACATTGTCGTTGCACTCCAAGTCCGGCTTGATGCCAGGTGGCCGAGCATCGTAAAGTAGCCTGCTTGTTGTCAGCCCTGCCTTTCCATCATCCAACGCATCCATCCCCATCCGCTGTCATTGTCAGGGCTACTTTGAAGCCCTGATGTATTTTGTCTATGTTTTCCAATCTTTTGGTCTGTCTCTCCATCAGCATTATGAGGTCCTGCTCATGCATCTTGATGTTCCACAGGTGGGCGGAGATGGTATGCGTGGTCTCACCCTTTTCATAGATCTCACACAGCAGAGGACTGTTGCTTAAAAGACCCATCCTACCGGCGGGTAACTCTTTCCCATGTCAACCTCCTTGCATATGTGGCCATCTCACACAGACGCCTTATTGTACTCCATGTTGACGGGTGACACCCGGGATGCTGTGGAATTGAGGCTGATCAATAGTAGAGAGTTCTGCCTCTCCTGGGCTTTCCTCTACTTGATAAGATATAAAGAGACTTCAGGGTGGAAGGTGAAACAAAGAACCAATCCAGGCACCAGCAGGTGTGGGGGCAAGTACTGCAAAGCCAGGACTAGTATCTTTGGTCCTATTTCTTGTGCCTGGGAACTTTCAGTCTGAAAGCCTGCCCAATGAGAGGGCTGCTTGGCAACAGTGAGCTGCTCTGGGAGGTGTCATCTTGCATGGGGCCATCAATCTCCTATGCAGTGTCAGAAGCCACCAAGATGCCTGCATAGAGGAGCATTTTGTCTCACTTGGGATTAAAAGCCCTCCTTTGCTCATGGATGGAAAAGCATCATTGTGAAACTCATCATCCCCAGGTGGTACAATGCAAGAGAAATGATGGCGGTGATGGATCAAGCCCTGATCTTTGGACTGGGTAGGAGTGGTCTGCTTAATTCAGATACTCTGTCCATCACCACCCCCTTTTCTGAATCGGCTGGAGCTTTGACATCTGGAAAGGTGGAAGAGGATGCTGTCTCAAGCAGAAACATTTTGTGTTCTGTAACTTAAAGGCACAGATAGCACTTCAACATAACTTGATGTGACTTAACATTGTCATATGTGGTGCTAAGTATGGAACCATCAACAAAAGAGACAGGATTGTGTCTGCCCTGGCAGTGTCCATGGGAATTGCTGCCTGCACAGACCCTGATGTCATCTTATCAACAAAACATCCTGCGGGATGCTGCCGACATGTACGTTGAAGCAGCATCTTAGAAAACAAGCATTTGCAATGCAATAGGGCTCGCATTAGTAAAGTTAGAGGTATTAGTATTGTAAATAAGACGTTTTTTATTTATGTTTTTGTTTTGAAAATAGCGAAATTAATAACTTTGTCATTTACAATGCCAATATTGGTAACTTTTGCAAACGTGACACCTATAGCATTTGTAATGCAATATGTGTTGTATTTACATGACTTAGATGTATTAATATTACAAGTACTCTCCACTAAAGTAAAGCAGTCTAGCTCAAAGTGTTGGTATTTTGTGGATGAACATTCAGCAGGCACGCTGAGAAGTGCTGGTAATGTCCCATTAAATGTAGATTGGGCATATTGTACTAAAAATAATTTTCTTTAAAAGGTTGAGCAAACTTGCTTTGAAGTACTCCTAAAACCACATCACATGTGTATGTGGCACTACTCGAGCCTGGTCTGTGGTGTTGAAAGAGAGAAAGAAAGTGAAAGAAAGAGAGAAAGAAAGAGAGAAAGGGAAAGAAAGAGAAAGCAGGAGAGCGCAGGGGAAAGAAAGAGAAAGAAAGAGAGAGAGAAAAAGAAAGAAAGCAGAGAGAAAAGGAAAGAGAGAAAGAAAAAGCAAGAGAGAGAACGAAAAAAGAGAGAGAAACAAAGAGAGAAAGAAAGAGAAAGAGAGGAAGGAAGGAAGGAAGAAAGAAAGATATTGGTGTGGTAGCTAGTATGTGCTGAGTGATTGAGAACTGAGCTGGTGTCTGGTAAGACAGACACCCACGTGGGCTGGCGGGCCAACTTGTTGTTACAGGCTCAGAGGGACAGCCTCAGCAGACTCCAGGTTTCACTGTGGGCATTTCGAAGTGCCAGGCTGCATTTTAACTCGGGCTAACGTCATTTCAATTGAAAGGCAGACATTCAGGGAGCAGCTCATCTCCTCGCTCTACAAATTACTAAATGACTCTACCAACAAGTCAAAAAAACATTATCGAAGTAAGTGCCGTAAAAGAACAAAATAGAAGCAGACCTGCCCTGGAATTCGAAGCCCTGTTGATGAATTCAAATTCCAACCGCTTCGCTCGAGGCTTAGTTAAAACCGACAATATTTGTAGGTGACCCCCGTTAGCATCACCAACAAGCTGTCGGCATTGCTGTCAGAGACGCGCGTGCGCTGGGGAGGGCTATTAAATGAAGTGGACGGAGAGGAGCTGAAGCAAACAAGCATTGGAAATGCAATAGGTCTCGCATTAGAAAAGTTGGAGCTATTGGTCTTGTAAATTCATTTTTATTTATTTATGTGTTGTTTTTGAAAATAGCTAAATTAATAGCTTTGTCATTTACAATGCCAATAGTTATAACTTTTGCAAATGTGACACTTATAGCATTTGTAATGCAACATGTTTTGTATTTACGTGACTTAGATGTATTGATATTACAAATAACAATGGCTTATAATTTTTTTAAATAATTTATTTAATTTATAATGGCAATAGCTTAAACTTTTGTAAAAAACTTTTATGAAGAATATGTTCAGTGTATATTATTGTGACGAAAATCCAAGAACAGAAGTGAATTAACATCTTTTTGTGACATTTGTAATAAAGCTTGAAACATTGAGAGAACATATTTGAACCAGTGATGCTGTGGTGGTGCTGAGTGATGCTGTAGTGGTGCTGAGTGATGCTGTGGTGGTGCTGAGTGATGCTGTGGTTGCGCTGAGTGATGCTGTGGTTGCGCTGAGTGATGCTGTGGTTGTGCTGAGTGATGCTGTGGTTGCGCTGAGTGATGCTGTGGTTGCGCTGAGTGGTGCTGTGGTTGCGCTGAGTGGTGCTGTGGTTGTGCTGAGTGGTGCTGTGGTTGCGCTGTTGTGAAATAAAATCCATCACCCTCAAGATGTAGGAATCAAAGAAATGCAGCAGGTGAGGTGGAATGGACGACATAGTAGGATGCCTAAGAAAGATATAGTCATGGCTGGGGCAAGGAAATATCATTGAGTATAAACAGTTTGAATCATAAACAGTCGTCAATGAATGAACAAACCTCAGTGTTAGAGACCCCGATGGAGTATCAGCAAGCAGCGCAGGGTGTCATGGGTCAAGTGAAGAAACTGAACACCAGGGCCACATGCTGCAGAGAGCTAGCGGGCGTGGCTGAATTGCATATTGAAAAACATAGGGGCATCTTACAGTGCAAACGTAAAGCAGCGACGTAGCGATAAAGCATGCGAGCAAGGGAAAATATACAAGGGAGGAAAGTATAAACGGTGTGCTCAGTATCGTAGTTGTCAAGCGTTCCGAGTGCATATAGTGAGGACGCTTGTAATTACGGATGGAGACACAAATCAAGGTGCCATGCAGAAACAGAGCTATATATATATCAATAGTGAAGCTAATAAAATAGCAAAACCAACAAACAAAATGCGAGCGGAGCGAAAACCAATCGCAACCTGTAAAGAGCGCATATCAGTGGGCTTACCTCAAATGACGGTCTAAGCTATTGACACTTCCTGAAGTGATAGGATTTGCAATCACAAGCTCCTTATATTATGCAAGCCAAGCACGCGAAAACCTAAATTGGAAGATAGGAAAGGAAAAACAAGCAACGAGGGGGGTGAGTAGCTCACAAACTCAAGCAATGAGGGGGGAGGGGGGGGGAGCTCATGCACTCAAGCAACGAGGGGGGAGGAGCTCACGCACTCAAGCAACGAGGGGGGAGGAGCTTACGCACTCAAGCAACGAGGGGGGGCGTGGGGTGAGGAGCTCACGCACTCAAGCAACGAGGGGGGAGGGGGGAGGAGCTCACAAACTCAAGCAATGACGGGGAGGGGGGTGAGGAGCTCACACACTCAAGCAACGAGGGGGGGAAGGGGGAGGAGCTCACGCACTCAAGCAATGAGGGGATGAGGAGCTCACGCACTGAAGCAACGAGGGGGGGAGGGGGTAGGAGCTCACGCACTGAAGCAACGAGGGGGGTGAGGAGCTCACGCACTGAAGCAACGAGGTGGGAGGGGGAAGGAGCTCACGCACTCAAGCAACGAGGGGGGTGAGGAGCTCATGCACTTAAGCAACAAGGGGGTTGGGGGTGAGAAGCTCATGCACTCAAGCAACGAGGGGGGTGAGGAGCTCACGCACTCAAGCAACGAGGCGGGAGGGGGTGAGGAGCTCACGCAAGCAACGAGGGGAGAGGAGCTCACGCACTCAAGCAATGATGGGGACGGAGGTGAGGAGCTCACGCACTCAAGCAACAATGGGGGGAAGGAGGATGAGTGTCGAGTAAAGTGAAGTGTAAAGGGAATTAAATTCAGGATATGATCTTTATATATAACATACGTGAATAGTTGGATAGTTTTCTATTTCAAAATATTTTTATTGAAAACAAATTTTGCATATATTGCAGCCCAAAGTCAATGAGGTTTACCATATGGTTTCTTTCTAAATGGTGCTCCATTCAATCTGTGCAAGCCCTTTTTGTGGTGCAAAGTTCCTGTTTGGATTGCAGTCACGCATTGTGCAACTATAAAGTTTTTTGCATGTAACTATTTACTTGTATTTTTTTGCAAAGTCCTGTAGGAATGCGGCTTATATGAACATGTAAATAAATACTAAAGTGAGGGTAAACGGCTGGATAGCAATAAAAAGGCATGAAGCAAATTGTCTAGGGCGGTTGGGATAGACTCGGAGGAAAGGGCGTTGGATTAATCTCACTTAATGACAATGCATTGTTTCAACGGAGCAGTAAGAGTTGCACTGAATTATTTCCTCTTCTACGGCTCACTGTGCTACTTTGTAAACGCAAGGGTTGGGTGTGGAACGCTAGCTGTCTTAAAACGCTTGGTGTTAGCACTATTGTTATCAGAGAGGTTTGAGCCCCGGAGAGGCGCGGAACAAGTAGGTGTGAAGAGCAGGAGATCGCCATCTTTATGACACACACGCGCATGCTCAGGGTCACTGATACTGAGGAAAAGAACCCGACCCAGAGTCACAGGACGAAATAACGGGCGGCGAGAGGGGAGGCAGCGGAAGGAGTAAGTAATGGCAGAAATAAAACGCTGGTACCGGAGAGTGGGGATGGGCACCGGTGCCGTGTTCTAGAGCCAGGCCTGCCATGATGGGAACGTTTTAATGCTTTTTAAGGATCTAAATGGGTATAGCGAGGTTTTTGAACAAAGCCGAAGGAAGCACACGTGGCCTGTTCATTTCTTAAATAAGCCAGATTACTGTGCAGTACATAAAATGAATGGAACCATTCTCGCTTGGCATGTCGGTGTGAAATTATATAGACTCATGGCGTGCAGTTAGTTAGGGTAATGGGCCCTTGTCACATTATTTATAACTCTCATTAAAAGAGTTTTGCAAGTCGATGATTTCATGCCTAGAAGCAGAAAAGGAAGTTACTGACACGACAAATGGGAGATGAATAACCAAGGAATTCAACACCTTTTCTGGAGGAAATGTACACCTATGTGGGCACGAAAGTAATTTTAAATGTGGCACCAAATAGCAAATGGATGCCCTGCCATGTGTACCTGTATGTTTGTTGGTCCTTGTGCAAGGGTGCTTGTTTGTCTGTGCGCATGTATGTATGTTGGTCCATGTGCAAGGGTGCTTGTGTGTCCGTTGTGTCTGTGCGCAGGTATGTTTGTTGGTCCGTGTGCAAAGGAGCTTGTGTGTCTGTGCGCATGTAGGTTTTTTAGTCCGTGTGCAAGGGTGCTTGTATGTCTGTGCGCATGTATGTTTATTGGTCCGTGTGCAAGGAAACTTGTGAATTTGTACGCATGTGTGTTTCTTGGTCTGTTAGCAAGGGTGCTTGTGTGTCTTTGTTTGTGTCAAGAGAGCTTGTGTGCATGTATGTTTGGTGAGGCGGTGAGAGAGAAGCTGACAAACGACAACAATGTCCTTCAAGAACGGGAGGAGGAGAGAAGCGCGTAAAGGGGGTGGGGCAGCGTCTTTGGGTGTGGGGCAGCGGTCTCTGTGGTGGGGCGGGGCACAGAACCCGGAAAGGCAGATAAGTGTTTAGGAATGGGGGCACGGACAGTGGAGGAGGGCGAGAGCTGATATGTGAGAGAAACAGAGGCAACAAATGCTGCAAAGAGCAGAGACGGAAATATGTGGAAGAGAGTGACTGTGAATGGAGGGGGAGGTAGGCAAATAGAGGGAGGGAAGGACTGAGGCATGAGAAACGAGCGAGGGAGAAGGGTAGGCGGAGAGTGAAAAAAAAAGAAGACCAAAAAAAAAACGAGACACAGCCTGCCGGCCGTGAAAGTGAAAGTCCGTCCGTTCGGCCGGCCGTGAATAATTAGGGGAGGAGCAGCCAGGAGAGAGCAGGAGCGGAGGCGCCACGCTGGGGAACAGATGGCTGGCGATTTGATGCTGTGCACGCGCATTTTAGCTCAATGCGCTTCCGCATTGACCTAAAAGCGCACGGGTACAGCATCAAATCGCCAGTCTAGTTAAAGTCTGTTTAAGCCCCTATAGTCTCGCAAGCTCAATGGGCATGCGCATTGACAGGCGAGACCTAAAAAGCCAGATGCCAGCCTGCGGCTCCTTTGATGTTGTCAGTGGCCGCTACAAGTTGTGGTAAATACCGAATACCTTTCAGAAAGCAATTATTTGCTTTTTTTAAAGTGCGATGTGGCAGACATACATGCCCTTAGGGCATGTATGTGTGCCACATGTGCACCCATGCACTATTCAGGGGTGCAACAGGGTGTCAATGTGCCACCCTGCCACCCTTGAAAATGTTCCCCCTATTATCGATTCGTTATTTACTGAATCTGTAATAGTGAATGGCTTCCCATTCATTATTTTAGGCCTCCAGGCCTATAGGAATGAATGGGGATTACCCAATCGGTAAATACCGATTCTTAAATACCGAATATTACAGATTCAGTAATATTTACCAAATTTTTATCTACATACCATTTACCGATTCTGAAATACCGAATTGGTAAAATTCGGTGTTTTAGAATCTGTAAATGTAGATTACCTACATATGGTCCATAGTTATGACACTATGATTGATGACAATTGTGAGAGGTGTGAAAACTTGCTGATCAATAACAATGAGGATGTGGCATATTCTTTACAAAAGAACAATTTAATAATCGCCTTGATATGATCTCGGGTGATTAGTGGACTCTACAGGTCGACATAACACAACAAAGCATAGCATAACATAACATAACATACATTTGTTTGAGGTGACAAAGGCGTGAATGAGAGGCAAATGGATGTAGACTGTAGTAGATGGACAAGGGCCGCAGATTTTCCTGAACGACAGAAGGCCTGGGTTCAAACTGCTACTTGCAAAACGTCCCCTGATATAAACTAATGGCTGGGCACTAGAGAGGTTGCAAGGTGATGTGGAGCTTCAGCTGAGAAAGGAGACGCATAGCGAGCGCTCAAGTATCACAACACAAATTATGTTTAAGCGTGGGCGCATGTCAGTGCCCTGTACCGACTGCACATCCACAGAGCCATGTGTGGGTCATACCTACTTGGACGAAGGGGTCTGTTTTAGCGAGACATCCATGGGACATCAGACAGTAGTAGGTACAGCCTCAAAAGCAATGACTGCAATGGGGACGTTGTTGGATTAAAATGATGACATGAGACATATGCGTATTCTTACCAATGAACTACCGAAATTCAAGGTTGCAAGTTGCGCATTAAAGACATAGGGGCACATGCATCAAGGTAGGCTTCTGCGATTCCTTAATTGCGATTATTAAGGAATCGCAATTAAGGAATTGCAAAAGCGTATGCATGTAGAAATCGCTAAAAGAAATGCAATTTCTAAACATTCCTTAACACCTTGACTGCTGCTGGAATTCTACTCCTGTGCTGGACATTCCAGAACAGGGTGCGGTCGTGACGGAACCATTCCGTCATCAGCACAGCTCAACCGTGACTGATGACGGAATGGTTCCGTCACCAGGATCGAAGGGGTTAATTGCAACTCGCAAATTGCAGGTCGCAATTAAGGAATGTCTTCCCATTCATGCCTATGGGCCTAGGGGGCCATAGGAATGAATGGGAATCGCATTAGCAAGTTGTGAGTACCCAATAGGTACTCGCAAATTTTACATGCAATTTCAAGGGTGCAGGGTACCAACAGGATACCCTGTTGCAACCCTGAAATCTGCATGTGAGTACATGTTGCACACACACATGCCCCAAGAGCATGTATGTGTGTAAAAAAGGAACTTTAAAAAAATGCACTTTAGTGCATTTACTAAGTTTTTGCAAATTACCATCAAGTACAAATTGATGGTAATGTGCGACTTGTCTCCATCAAATTGAAGGGCCTAGAACTATACACTTTTAAACAACTTACACTTTTAAGTAAGTTTGCTACTTTTTGCCTAGTCACAAAATCTGAGTGTAAGTTACACTTTTTGAGTAACTTTGCACTCCGATTTTGTGAATCACCAAAGAGTAATAAACGTACTCAAAAGTGTAAGTTACCTTTGTGAATCAGGCCTATAGACATCAGGCATTTGACTTCACCCATTACACCTGCTTAATGAGTCCTGCTGAACATGGGCTCCGTAGTGCGTCTTTGAATCGTAGACTCATTGTTGTAGTGATGTTAAATGAAGATCAGGTCACGTGGTTCTTGTAGAAAAGATGTATTTATTAATTAAGTTGGCATGAAGTGGTAGTTCAAGATAGTAAGAGTAATTACAAGGTAAATCCCCACCAGGAGCTATAACCAGTCAGCTCAATCCTCAGCTCCCAACTGACTCTAGCATCAGAACATAACATTCCAATCAGACATCCTGTGTGGTAACATTCCATTTGATGACATAGGTAAAACAACTAGGAAGCCAACACTACAATTGTCCTCACACATCTGCAGAAGGAGAACTGCATTGACCATTACAGCTCTACACAGATGTTGACTTACCAGCTCTGTCATCTGTCTGGTGTCAGGCCATCCAGATGGCAACGCAGACAGTGCAGCAGCAGTGGTGGTGGCAGATAGTAGAGGGGCTGGGGCATAACATTAGCAAAGGAGATATTGACATGATAGGGACGGATATATTTGAGGGATTTCACTGACACTTCCCTATGTGCTGAGGATGTTGTTGTGGCATATACAAATACATTTAGTGCAGTGCTGGGCTATGAAACTCTAAGGTGGACACCTCTCAGGTGAGCATTTGGTATGTTATGTTATTTACATTTAATTTAGCGCAAAAATCGCCCTCAAAAGGGTCTCTTCGCGCTCCAGCGTCATACAGGCCAGTAATGGGTTAAAATGTAAATATTAAAAAGCCATGTTTGAAAAGTTTTTTTAATAAAGCTAAGTCGGCACAGGAACGTAGATATAGTAGTAGCTGGTTCCCCCCCCCCCCATATCGAGCCGCAGAAATACACTGGGTATGTAGTAACAGTTGCTCATTGGACCTGAGATTACAGGTGAGTGTGCCCAGCTGCAGCTTATTTTGCAGGTATTCTGGGCAACTTCCATGCATGGACTTATGGACCAAGCATAAAATCTTAAAAAGATTTACACATTTGGGACGCTTATAGCAGTGAGGCCTACGTGGGAGAGTGAAGAATTGTGATGTCAGTCCTGGTTAGGGCAGAGGTGGGGGTGCTGCAGCCTTAACCTGCAATGCACTGCACATGGAGACCATAGAAAGATAAAAGGTGCCAACATTATTATATTGATTTTCATATGAAGTCTGGGGTGAAGAGAGTGGGGTGTCTTGGAATAGGCAGGCCCTGAAGCAGGTGGAGTGCGTGCTGGATAGGATACGCTTTTTGAGAGGGTTGCGGGGATATGGAGTCAGGATTTGAGTCTGCCGCCAAACATGTCCTCTAGCCGCTTCCTCTCATCACCCATTTCTTTTTGATGTTCTCCCCAGTGTGCACCTCCACCCAATGCATCCAAACGGTCAGTGACCTCCTGCCAACCAGATGCCTTCTCTGCTCCACTGAGGGTGCGTCAACCCAGATCATGCCGATCCTGTACTGATCCACTACTACATTGTTTATGTCTCGCCTGAGCCAGCGCCTGCGCTGCTCTGCAACACATTTTGTAAGTGGGGTTTTCAAAGTGCTACCACACGCTTTTGCTGGCCTAGCGCTTGCGGTTACGCGCGCGAGCACAGCCGCCAGCCCGAGGCGCCATCTGGAGCGCAATCGCTTTCGCCTGCTTTCACTTTTGCCGTGGTGCGTGCTCGTGCACCACTCGCGTTTTCGCATGCTTCTTGTCTTTCAATTTCACTGCCTCGCGGCCGCGTCACTTTCGGCCGAGGAAACAGATCTTAGTTTTTTATGTATCCCGATTCCTGTTCTCTGGTGGCAGCTGCTTCCTCAAAGGCCTCGTCGCCAATGGAGACCAGCAGATAGGGAGTGTGTGTATATTTGATAGCAACAAGAGCGATCTGGTACTTGGGGGAGGAATGTGGAGCACCTTATGCCACATTCAATCAAAGATGTTTCTGCATGGTGAGTCGTGTAACATGCAGAAGAAAAAAGGCACTTCTAGCAGTGGATCTGATACTTCCTGGTGAGTGACATTGGATAGCTGTGCAAGGATATAGTGTGGCTATGAGATGTGTAACCCAGTGTCACAAGTTTCCTGTGATGAGAAGCCCCGCTTACAGCCGTTTCCGCGGAGTGCATGTCCCAGTGATATTTTGGGGGTAAAGAGCCCTGTCCGATCCCCTTATTTATTTACCAGCTTGTTGATTAGTGAGAGTTAAGGTCTAGAAGTTGCCCCCGTTTCACCACCTTTCCTCGAATGCGTCTCCGACATGCATGTTCCATTCTCGGTGACTCATATACGTAACGAACATGTGAAGCACACACTCTTTTTGAGGACACGCGCCGCCATACACCGTAAACAAGGAACGTGTACCGTTAAAAGACGGAGCGCTTAAATGAGACTTAACGAGGCTCATTTCCTGCGAGGGCGTGCCCTGCTCACCACTAAGAGTCGTATTGACAGGAACGCTCACCTATCCCCGTGGACTCACTCACACAGTCCAGTCAATGTGTCACCGAATCCAGGAGAGACAAGGTGGGTGTACTACAGGGATCTGACAGAGCAGGATCCTGCGCTTCTCTTTCAGTGCATTCATGCCTCCGTTATTTTAACACACTCGCGCTCCTCACCCTTTCCAAAAATACACAATTTCTCCTCCAGCGGGTAGGCACAAACCGGTGCGTACCGGCCGTGTGGACATGCTGTTCCTGTCCCTGGGTGCCTTTACCCCATTACAGGCACACTCGCTCGCAGTAACGCCGCACCTCGTGGCGAGATGAATCCGCCCCATAAAGTGTTGAGCTCTGCAGAAAAGGCCATGTATAGTTATTGGGTTCTTGTATTTTGAGGGCTCGCGGTGGGGCTGTACGAAGGGAAATGAAAAATACATTTGAAGCCAAAAAGCAATTGGAAAAAAAAAACCTTGCCTTTATTATTTTTGTCGCTTCAAAATAAAGCGTGTTCGACACAGCAGCCCCACAGTGTTGGCTTCTTTGTTTTTCAGGGTTTTGTTTGTGCAAATTTTATGGCTCCTGGTGATTTCTGGGACACTTTTGTACTCACTTAAGTTCGAGCTTGTTACATAACTAAGCTGATGGCAGCGCTTACTGGTCGGAGGGCAAGCCGTAACAAGCATTGGCATAGCCAATAGGTCTCACCTTTGGGACCTTATAACAGTTAATGTTGTTGCACCAATTATATTGTGCTGCATAACTAAATACTTTTAAGGTCCCAAAGGTGAGACATTGGCTATGCCAATGCTTGTTTTAAAATTCCTTTAATGACAAAGCATGAAATGTCTATTTCACAGGCAATGTTCAGCTTCTGAAGCCTATTCTTTTTAAGTCCTTAGGCCTGGGACTCAAAGTCATTTTGCATGTGTTTAGGATTTTGTACCAACTGTAGTACATTCCATACTGTGGGTTTCTAGCTCCATCATATCAACTTCTACCCTCCGGGGACCCCATGTTTTGTAAATGTTTCTCAGGCCTCTTATCCCTTCATATATGGTTTAGTCTGCTGTCACACAAAAGCCCATCCCTTTTCTCTATTGCTCCGGTGTGGGAGTCACGTAGTTCCCCCAGAGCCTCATAATGTATCTCCTGGCTCCCGTGAGCTCCAGAGAACTACAGTCTACCCAACCACGTTCGTTCCGTTTCTGCAGTCTACCCAACCACGTTCCTTCCGTTTCATCTGTCCACCTGACCATGTTCCTTCCGTTTCATCTGTCCATCCGACCATGTTCCTTCCGTTTCTGCAGTCCACCTGGCCATGCTTTTTCTGCTTCTGCCATCTACCCGACCATGTTCCTTCCGCTTCTTCTGTCTACTCCGCTTCTTCTGTCTACCAGACCACGTTCCTTCCGTTTATGCAGTCTACCCAACCATGTTTCTTCTGCTTCTGCAGTCCACCAGACCATGTTCCCTCCATTTCTGCAGTCTACCGAGCATGTTTCTTCTGCTTCTGCAGTCTACACGACCATGTTCCCTCCATTTCTGCAGCCTACCCGACCATGTTCCTTCCGCTTCTTCTGTCTACTCCGCTTCTTCTGTCTACCTGATCATATTTGTTTCTTTTCATCTGTCCACCCGCCCATGTTTCTACCGCTTCTGCAGCCTACCAGACCATGTTCCTTCTGTTTCTGTAGTCTACCAGACCATGCTCCTTCCGTTTCTTCTGTCTACTCCGCTTCTTCTGTCTACCTGATCATATTTGTTTCTTTTCATCTGTCCACCCGCCCATGTTTCTACCGCTTCTGCAGCCTACCCGACCATGTTCCTTTCGTTTCTGTAGTCTACCAGACCATGCTCCTGCCGTTTCAACTGTCCACCCGCCCATGTTTCTACCGCTTCTGCAGCCTACCAGACCATGTTCCTTCTGTTTCTGTAGTCTACCAGACCATGCTCCTTCCGTTTCAACTGTCCACCCGACCATGTTTCCAGGTCCTTGTGTTCTACACCATACTTGAGAAAATGGTATAAAAAAGTTTGAGGAGGAGACGTGTCCTGACTCAAGACTAAGTGCTCAATTTCATGTACTATACTTACGTGGTGCAGAGAAGTATGAGAGGTAGCATCGCACAAGTTTATCCCTGTAGATGTAACAAATGCAACGGTACAGTCACCAGTGACACATTCCAGATATTATACGTGCATGGTACAGAAGTGTTTAAAGTATGAGAGGGGACTTAGCACAAGTTTAGTCGAGTAGATGTGACAAATGCAATAGTACAGTCATCAGTGGCACATTTCACATTTCATGCACTTTGTGACGTATAAAAATAAGAGTGAGAAGTGACCTATCATGGCACAGGACTAGTGGTACTTTTTATCTATCAAGTCTCGGTTGGTGGTACAGAAAAATGTAATCTTGAGTGTGATAGGACAGGGCGCTGTACTGGCACACGCCACGCCTACGTTGTTTGTGACCTGAAATGTGTTTAAGTGTTACAGAATATAAATGTCATGCAGCATTATACAGGTTCATGTACTATGTTTGTACAACTAGTCCATATATGTATGGGGATGAGTGCACAGTGTGGTTTTATATAACATCATTGTGTAAAGGATGCAGAAAAGCTGGAGGGTTAGAGGTGGAATGTCAATTATATGCAATATTACTGCCCTAAGTCGAGCATTTAATATACCATTCTTAAATAAGTGTTATAGAAATGCATATTTGATTACACCCCTGTGAAATATTTCATGTACCATACATGAGCGGCAAAGCAACGTGTGAGGAAGAGATGCAATCCTGTAGAAATGACTTTGAATGTCAGCAAACCAAGGGGCGGTAGAACACATAATTTTGTGTTATGCCACAACCTGGCAAATTACATCAAAAATACTTGTGTGTAGGTGGGACAGAGGTAGAGGGCAGTGCGCTGCTAGCACTAGTGTGTTAACTGTGTTAAAAAAAAGTAATTAAGAAACTAAGAGGTATAGGGGCAGGGACAGTCGCTTCCTCTCTACATTAACCCTTTGTGTCCTGCTCTTAGGATGCGCCTGGCGGCTGCACAGTCATCCATGTCGTGAACTGTGAGGATGAATTTCAGCAGCAGAAGATGGACCTGCTCTGGCAGCTGTTGGACACCAGATCACACGTGGTCTCACAGATACACAAGTGTCGGATTTTACTGATGCTTAATGTATTTTAATACCATTGTCTATTTATTTCAAATACCTTTCAGGAGGCTTTATTTATCCTGTGCATTCGGAAACTCTGCCCTAATGTTGCATTTGCACTTGAGGCTCATAGTAGACAGTGCTGCAGCTAAGTATTTGACTCCCTACTTTTGGAAGTAAAATGATTTTTAAGAGTGCAAAATTATTTCTTATTCTTGCTCGGAGAATTTTTTCCAAAGCATTTTTATTGGTTTGAAGCGCGTTCTCGCCAGAGAACTAAAGTATTCCAAATAGACAGAGAAGTTGATAGTAGATGGTTTAATGATGGGAGACAGCTTGAACAACCACCTCCAACAGATGTCTAACACTAACTCCCCAACTCCCACATACAGAACGTTGAAGCATGAGTATATAATAACAATTCTATTGGAACAGTCAACTAAGAATGCTACACACCTTCCCCCTTTGAAAAAAAAAATAAAATAAAATAAACAAAAAAAAAAAATTTGAAAAAGATTGAAAAAACAATATAAAAGAAATAAAACAATTCAATGAAAATAATCACGCAATCTAACCTCTTAAGCGCTGCTGACGGCCAACGGTCGTCACGAGCGCTACCTCCCCAGTGCTGCGCACGTCCATTGGACGTCCATTCAGCACTAGTTCAAATGGACAGCGCAGCACTGGGGAGGGATATTTACACTCAGCTAAGGTGCTAACAGGAGTATGTTTAACACGGGCACTTTTCCTTAAAACAACATCAGTGACATCAGTATTTTGCCCCACAACATTATCATCATTTTGTGGTTATTTCCCCTAGAAACATCAATTTGTGTACAATCATCAATTGCAGGAATAGAAACATCAGAATTTTGATTTTCACACCCAAAAGTATCTAGCATGGGCGAGTAAGATTTATCATTGTCTTTGTCTGGACTTTGTAATTCATTTTCAGCATGGTCCACAATGGAATCATTATTGGTTATAGGTGAACCTAATTGTGAATCTACTTCTGAATTCAAAGCTTTGCATAAAGAAAATCCGTCTAAAAATCCATATTTTACCACCCTCAACTCTTACTTCCTTGGAGAATATTTCTGTTACCTTACATGGATCAGACCACTTGTTCCATTTATTGCCAAAAACTCTACCAAACTTGACTCGCACAAAATCTCCAACCTTGATCTTCCCACTACGGTTGCTTAATGACAGAAAACTACCTTTCATCTTCTCCTGATATTTCAAAATCCTGTCTCTCACCTTAGAAGGGTCAAATGAAGCCTCACAAGGAAAGTTAACCTTCATCCACCAAGGAAGAAGCTTAGAACCAGGTTTCCTACCTCTAAGCATTTCAAACGGAGAAAGACCCGTAACGGAATTAGGAGAAATCCGATAAGACAATAATGTAGCATGTAATGTTTTCATCCAATCCAAATTAATTTTAATAGCCAATTGGATGGATTCTTTAACAACTCTGTTAAAGCGTTCTGTTTGACCATTAGCCTGGGGATTGTAATTTGACACTCTTTTGTGCACAATACCACATCTTCCAAGAAAGAATACAAATTCTTTACTAATAAATTGCGGACCATTGTCCGACACAATTTCTGCTGGAATACCTTCCCTACAGAAAACCTCATCTAGAAATTGAATCACTTGAGTCGATCCAATCTTGTCAACAATCTTTAGCTCTGGCCCTTTCGAGAAGTAATCAATCAATACTAATGCAAAAACATCCTTGTGAGTTGACAGATCAAGAGGTCCAATAATGTCAATCCCTAACTTTTTCCAGGGACATGTGACAAATTTGATAGGGGAAACACCCACCGCCAAGGGTTTAACAGTTTTGTCACTTCTAGCACAAGAATAACATGAACTGACCCATTTGTCAACCATTCTATCAACACTGGGCCACCAATAGAACGCACGAATACACCTCTTTGTACTGGACATTCCCATATGGCCTTCATGAGCCATAGAGATGATTTTTTCTCTCAACCCTACAGGAGGACTATTTTGTCACCCCTGATTATGAAACCCTGATCGAACTTAAGTTCATCTTTACCTTATAAAAAGATAAAACATCACCAGACAGATTTATTTCTTGGGGCCAACCTTGCTGTAAATAATTTACTACAAAGGATAAATTAGTGTCATTACTCATCGCTTCTCTCCATTCGGTTTCAGAAATACTATTAGACAACTCTCCACTACCACTACCATTAACATCATCAATAGTAAAAACACCATCTGAGTCGACTTCAAAATTGGCAATATCAATAGAATTGACTAAAGGCAATCTGGACATGCAGTCAACATGTACATTTAGACGACCAGGAACATATTCAACTACGCACTGGAACTCTTGCAATTTTGCAGCTAAACATGCTAAACGCGCAGTGAGGGTCCTACCACCACCAGCTGCCAACATGCTTATCAAAGGCTTGTGATCTGTCCGTAACCGAAATTTTGTTCCCCAGATAAATTGTCTGAAATGTTCGGCAGCCCAAGTGCATGCCAATAATTCCTTCTCGATGGTAGAATATTTGTATTCAGCACCCCGTAAAGTTCTAGATGCATAAGAAACAACATATTCTTCGGCCCTGTTCTTTTGCATTAAAACAGAGCCCAGGCCCACATTGCTTGCATCCACACATACTATGCATTCTTTACCCAACTCAAATGGTCCTAAAAAAGGAGCATTAATGACTTCTTGTTTAAGTAATTCAAGTGCAAATTGTTGCTCATTGTTCCATACAAACTTAACATCTTTTTTTACAAGGTTCTTAAAGGATGTACTTTTGAAGCATAGTCTTGAACAAACTTCCTATAAAATTCAGTGAGACCCAAAAATGACACAAGTTGTTCTTTACTTGATGGTGCTGGCGCCTTTGATATGCTCTGAATATGATTAAACTTTGATTTAATACCTTGAGAAGAAATCTCATGGCCCAGATATTCCACCTTGCTCTGTCTAAACTTGCATTTAGATCATTTTAACGTCAAACCCTTTTTTTGTACACATTCTAATACATTTTCTAGATTCCCGTCGTGGTCCTCAAAACTTTTACCATAAATTAGAACATCGTCTTGAAAGCAATAGCTCCCTTACAACCCTCCAAAACCTCTTTCATGAGTCTTTGAAATACGAATGCCGCGCTGGCTAAACCGAATGGCATGCAGCGAAATTGAAACATACCTTCAGGTGTTATAAAACTGGTTAAAAATTTTGACTCATCATGTAAAACCACCTGGTGGTATGCGCTAGCCAGGTCTAGTGTTGAAAACACACAGGCACCTGAGAGAGTGGAAATAGGCTCATGAATATGGGGTAAGGGATGCCTATCAATCCAGATCTCTTTGTTTAAGCTTCGAAGGTCTACACATAAGCGGAGTTCACCGTTGCTTTTAAGGGACAAAACTAATGGCGAAACCCACGGTGAAGATTCAATAGCTTCGATAATTTTCTTAGAAACTAAATCAGACAAAATTACTTTTAATTTATCACGATACGCCAAAGGTACATTCCTGACCTTATGTCGAACTGGAATTGCAGATTCTTTAAGAATAATGCGGTGTTTGAAATTAACAAATACCCCTAAATCGTCAGTGAAAATGGACGGAAATGTGTTCTTCATTTGGGCTATGTAATTATTTTCAGGTGGTACCACATACACTGGTGGTGAAGCATTAGGCACAAGTTTAATGCCTAAATCGTGTTGATGAGGCCATAAGAATTGATGCACCTTTAGTTGCAATATACACCTTGCCCTTTGTTGTTCTGTCTTTAAATTTAATGTCAGCCCACATAAATCCCTCCAAGTCAATTTTTTGACCTGAGTAAGCACCTGGATGTACATCAGGTGGTGACAATTTCATTGTACCCCAATATCTATTAAAAACATTTTTACCTATAATAGTATACCAGGCACAAGAATCAATGAGCATTGAAATTTTTTTCCCGTTGATAATAATAATATCACTAGGAAAACCCTTACATTTGGTATCTCCAACACACAATAAACTGTTGATTTCTGAAGGTTGCTCAGAACTTTCACACTCATCACAGGACAGCAAATTTACCTACTGTGACGATTTACACATTTTGTTAAAATGACCTGGCCTCTTGCACTTTAGCCATATTTTGTTCCATGCTGGACAACCCCTGTAACTTCCTACGTGATCGTTACCTCCACATCTGATAATCTGGGATTTTTTTCCAAACATTTTATTTTCTTTCCCAAAAATCTCTTTTTTAGCAGCAGGAAATGAAGATTTCTTATATTTAGGAAACCTCTTTACTAATGAAACTTCAGGAATCACTACTTTGCTTTTAACTTCCTGACCTCTAATCTCACTCACAAATAACTCGGATTGTTAAATCCCATTAGCAATGTTTAACACTGCGCTCAGAGTAGATTCAGTCCCCATCCACAAACGTTCTTGAATCTTTTTACTTTTTGTCCGCATCATAATCTGGTCCCTTAAAACCTGTTCAAAGTTTATTGTCTCAAAGGCACAAGATCCAGCTAAAGTTCGTAATGCAGCTACATAGTTTTCAATAGATTCATCTTCTTTTTGTGCCCGGGAATAAAAATTTAAATCTTTCCATGACCGTATTAATTTTGCTTCCGAATCTAATACTTAATTGTTTTACAACAATTTCAAAAATATTCAAATCACCGGCACCTACATTTTCAATGGGAGGTAAATTTTCCAATTCTTTAAGCCCAGCACCTCCTAAACAGTTCTTTAAAAGTACTAATTTCCTCTTAGGTGAGCAACCATCTTCTTCTACTACGTCTACATATGCTAGAAATGTTGGATACCATAGATCCCATTCCATCTTGGGATCACCAGCTTCTGGTAAGAAATGCGCAGGTGAGGTGGTATTATTTGACATATTTTTTTTTTAAATATAACCCAAATAACACTAAATACCTGTAAAGTAAAGCTAGATTGGATTTCAATTAAATTCAGGAATAGAAACAAGTGCTGATGAAACAAAATACAGAAAAGAGAAACGAAAAAAAGAAGGATAAAAGTAGTGACTGTAGTCTGTTGTGGGTTGGTAAATCTGCTTAAAAACAACAATTGTCAAATTCCACAACAAAACAGAGATTTAAGAAGATTATATCCGTTTAGAAAAGGAGAGAAAAAAAAACTTTCTTTCTTGAATTTACGATGCATGCATATCCTTCTTCAAACAGTCTTGAATACCTTTAAAACGATGTTCAAAGCTGAGTAAATCCGTTTAAGCGACTTTATGTGCTTCACAGCGTGCACTCAGCAAACTTGTCTGGTTGTCAAGGGAACTGATGCTTAAGTTTCTAAGATGGCCGCTGTGCGTAACCTTTTACCGCGATGACATTCTTCCTGTCAATGACGTTCTTCCTGTCAATTGACTTTTCTGGGAGATGGGCGCTTCAGAATGCTGAATGCTGCGAAATAATGTACGTCAGACGAGGCTCTTGCTCGAGCTCTCCGCATATGGGATCCAGCGGCATATTTAAAAGTAAGCAGCTTAAGCGCTCGCTCACAAGCAGCACAGAAAATTTAACAGCTTCCCAAAAAAAAACGAATTGCTGTCTCTTCAAAGCCCTTGAATAGTTTTCGAAATACCATCGAACCGCAACATCAGTTGTAAACATAAAATGCAGAGAAGAAAAAAAAAATTGTAAGATGCCTATTGACAAACTCCCGCTGGTGCAATCAAAGCACTAGGGTAAAACTGTTGCTGGTGCTATCAATCTACACAACATATGATAAATACCTTCTTTTTTTTTTTGTAAAGGTGAACGCTGTCTCCCAAATTCTTTCCTTAAAAAAAAATCTCTGTAGAAATAAATGAGTTCTTTCTTCTTTCTTCAAATATCCCGATCGTCGCCAAATTAAAAAGAATTCCAAATAGACAGAGAAGTTGATAGTAGATGGTTTAATGATGGGAGACAGCTTGAACAACCACCTCCAACAGATGTCTAACACTAACTCCCCAACTCCCACATACAGAACGTTGAGACATGAGTATATAATAACAATTCTATTGGAACAGTCAACTAAGAATGCTACAAGAACTATAGTCGTCGGCTCAGCTGACAAAGGAAGACAAGAGCTGGCCACGCGCCCAGCATTGTGAATGGGAGAGGGAGCGACAAGAGCTGGCCACGCGCGGATTTGGGCGCGTGAGATGTGCACGCTCACAAGTCAAGTCAAGTCAAGTCAAGTCAAATGATTTATATAGCGCACTACATACCCAGAGGGTCTCAAGGCGCTTGAAGAAGGGTGGGGGAATTACTTGTCGAATATCCAAGTTTTAAGTTGCTTTCTGAATGCTAGGTGGTTCTGAGTGAGGCGAATGTGAGTGGGAAGTGAGTTCCAGGTTTTAGCTGCCAGGTAGGAGAAGGATCTACCTCCCATGGTGGTTTTGTTGATGCGAGGTACAGTAGCAAGGGCTTGGTTGGAGGATCGTAGCTGGCGGGAGGGGGTGTAGAAGGAGAGTCGTGTGTTAAGGCAATCGGGTCCAAGTTCGTAGAGTGCTTTGTGAGCGTGGGATAGGAGGCGGAAAGTAATCCTTTTATTGACGGGGAGCCAGTAGAGGTTTTTCAGGTGACCAGAGATGTGGTCTTTACGCGGGATGTCTAGTATGAGTCTGGCTGAAGCGTTCTGAATGCGTTGGAGTTTTTTCTGGAGTTTTGCGGTGGTACCGGCGTATAGGGTGTTTCCGTAGTCCAGGCGGCTTGTGACCAGAGCGTGGGTGACAGTTTTTCTAGTTTCGGTGGGGATCCAGCGAAATGTTTTTTTGAGCATGAGAAGAATATTGAAGCAGGATGATGAAACGGCGTTGACTTGTCTGTACATGGAGAGTGAAGAATCCAGGATGACGCCCAGGTTCCGTGCGTGGTCCGTCGGGATGGGTGCTTTTCCAAGGGCCTCTGGCCACCAAGAGTCATCCCAGGCGGAGGGGGAGGTACCTAGGATAAGGACTTCTGTTTTGTCTGAGTTCAGTTTTAGTCGGCTGTGCTTCATCCACTCGGCTACTTCTTTCATTCCTTCATGTAGGTTGGTTTTGGCCGTGTTCGGGTCTTTGGTGAGTGATAGGATCAGTTGAGTGTCACCAGCGTATGAGATGATGTTGAGGTTGTGTTGGCGTGCGATGACCGCGAGGGGGCTCATGTATACGTTGAAGAGGGTGGGGCTGAGTGAAGATCCTTGTGGCACGCCGCAGATGACTTCAGTGGCTTCAGACTTGAATGGTGGGAGGCGGACTCTTTGGGTTCTTCCGGTGAGGAACGAGGTGATCCAATCCAGTGCTTTTCCTTGTATTCCGATGTTTCTTTGGCGCTGTAATAGGGTGCTATGACAGACTGTGTCGAAGGCTGCGGAGCGGTCGAGGAGGATGAGGGCGACTGTGTCTCCATTGTCCAGTAGAGTTCGAATGTCGTCTGTGGCTGCGATGAGGGCGGTCTCACTGCTGTGTTTGGCTCGGAAGCCGGACTGTGAGGAGTCGAGAGATTTGTTGGTTTCGAGGAATGCGGCGAGCTGGTTGTTGACAGCTTTCTCGATGACTTTGGCTGGAAATGGAAGGAGCGAGATGGGGCGGTAGTTTTTGAGTTTGGTGGGGTCAGCTGTGGGGTTTTTCAGAAGGGCGCTGAGTTCGGCATGTTTCCAGCTTTCCGGGAAGGTGGCGGAGTTGAAGGAGCAGTTGATGACGTCTCGGACGTGTGGTGCTATGATGGAGTCTGCTTTGTTGAAGATGTGGTGAGGGCATGGGTCTGTGGGGGATCCTGAGTGGATGGAGTTCATCAGGCGGATGGTGTCCTCAGTGGAGATTGGGTTCCAGTCATTAAGGATGTTCAAGGGGGGGTGAAGGTCCTGCAGAGGGTTGGGTGGGTTGGTCTCCGGGTCGGTTGTCGAAGCTGTTGTGGATGTCTGCGGTTTTGTTGTGGAAAAATGAAACTAGGGAGTTGCAGAGGGCTTGAGAGGGGGTGATGTCGTTGGAGTTGGCTGAGGGGTTGGTCACGGCGATGGCGTCTCCGCCGCGCGCCGATGACTGCTCTCTTCCTCAGCAGCCTTTGCCTGGCTACATCTCCTGCCCCTGATGTGCCACACCGGGACGAGGCAGCGCGAGGCAGCGCTTCAAAGTTGCTGCCGAGCGCGTTACCACAGCCCGTTCGGCGGAGCTAGGAGGGACACCGCAGGCAGCGACACATTAATGGGTGAGAGGGCACAGCCGTGTGTGTGTTCGTCAGGCTTTGGTGGCTGTAAAGATGGTGCTGTTTGCCACTACGTTACTTTTCTTGTTTTCCTTTCTTCTAGCACTAGGAAAACCAGTATGTCCGGATTTTTCGTCCTACAAACAGCATTCGAATGAGTTTGTCAATGCCTGCATGCCAGTCAGCCATACCCCAGCAGAGAACGTGCACTCTATTGACGTGCAAGAGGGAGAGGGGGTCCCCGAGGGGCGTAGGTCACTGGCCTCTTTCATGGCTGATCATTTTAAAGTCCTCATTTCGAATTCGCTTTTGCAACAGCATGCTTATACAAACGAGGCTCTGTGAACCGAGCTGTTGGTGTCTGGACTCGGACTTTTGGATGTGTGGCCACCAGCTGACGTGTTTGACCACCCAGTAAACTACCTTAAGACCCACCTCTTTATTCCTTTAAACTCGCCCTGCCTTCAGCCACTTCACATATTCTTGGCACTGCTTCAAAAAGGTTGGCTTTGGATAGGCCCTTGCGTAGTTTGTAAACGGCAAAACGCTTATAAAAACGGCACTGGGAATTCTAGTTGTATTTCGGCTGAAGAATTTTAGTGGATGACATAGTCGATAATTCTACAAAGTTCTGTGCTTCTTTCAGGGCACTTCTGGTATCAGGATGCGCCTGCTGTTAGATGGTGAAAAAGGAATACATTGCTGTGTGCTGCACAATTACATTCTACTATTCCTTTCTGCCAGCACCCTCTTGCCTCTGCATGATCAGGGAAATCCTTGCTGACTTGAACCATCCTCACAGTTAACAGGACTTGGTACCTTGCATGATATTATGGCAGAATGTTCTTAACTGGTACATAGTCCGTGTTAGCACACTAATTATTTCTGAATAGACAGCGTTTTAGCAGTGAAGTTGTGCGCTGTGTTACTGTTTTCTCGAACATCACTCCTGGCGATGCTGAGGTTTGCACCAGACAGGTTATGTATAGCACATGTGTGAAGGGTTAAACTCATCAAGAGTTGATTTGAGGGCTGTTTATCGGATTTTATATGGATATTTTCGCCCCCCTAAAAAAATAAACATATCTTTCTGGTGGTTCCTGCCCGAGTTTTCCTGTGGTCACTGGAGATTGCTGTCCTTGCATCCCAACGTTGAAACTTGGGAAAACCGAAATATATTCAGGCCTCCCACCCAGTGCTTAATTTGTGCCGGTGCTTTCCGGTGCTTAGCACCGGCACTTATTTCTCAGGGCCGGGTCTATGAAAGTTTCCTTAACCCGAGCGGTAGCCCCAGTAATTGTTAAACAATTATCCCAATCAGTGAAGAAAGCATGCTTTGCTTCTCTAACGCATTTCAGCGTGGTGCTAAATGCATTGTCACACTTAAGCATTTGTGCCACTGACCGGCACTCTGATGACAACGCTGAAACGGGGCCGCCGGCGCCGCCTCTGACACCTGTGTGCTCTGCGCCCGGCCCGGGCCACAGCAGACTTGACTTTTGACTTGCCAGGCTCAGTATCACTAAATAGTTAAATATCATGCTCTCACTAGTGGTGTGCTACAATGTTGCAATCTGCCCGGATACCCGGGTAGGGCCTGCCCTCAGCAGTTGCGTTACGGGCAGCTCTGTGGCGCCGTTGTGCTGCCGGCTGTCTGCGTAGGAGGACGAGGCAATACTTTAATATAATATAATTAACCCGGCGGCCGTTAGACAGGCGGGATGGGCACAGCTGCAGCCTCGACCTGAGTGAGTGACTCTCTAATGTTAGCCTCCCCTTCCTGTTGCCCCATATGCCTGGACAGGCCTGCAGTCTAATGTGCGCCCGCTCCCCCAGTCACAAGGCCCGGGACGGAGGCCTACTTTAAGGCAGCATCCCAGGGGAAGCCGTCCGCTCTGGATCACGGCAGTCGTCACCCTTTTCGCTCGACGTTGGGCCAGAGCTGAGCCCAGCTCATACCAGGGCTAGCAGTGGCCAGGAGACAGACTGTAGAAACTCAAGGCGGCATAGACCCAACGGGGGGCCTGTGGAGAGTGTGAGTTGCAGCACCATGATGACACTTTGCACCGCCCGGCCGCACTCCAATTAACACAGTCTGATCCCGAGGAGAGACAGGGCAGTCAGTGGTATTGTTAAGGGGCTGGCTGCCAGTTACATGCTACTTTGGCCAAAACCATGCGCCGACGGCACGCAGTGTTATTAGCTGTTTGCTTTCTTCCATTCAGGTAAGCCATAAATATGCCTGCTTCATAATTTATTATTTTGTTTGCAAAGTTTTTGATTGTGTCAGTAAACAATATATTTTTGGGACATTTGTAGCATTGACTGGTGGTAAATTTGAACTGTGTGACGATTTAAAAACGACATGCATTACTAGGCCTATGCAATCAATAATAATGCAGCTGGTTTTGGCATGTTGTCACTTTTCACCGGTGGGTGCTTTTACATGAAAACATCGTACTTTTCATTTTTCCCTTGTCACCTGTCCAGTTGGTTTCGTGCACAACACTTACCTGATCTGTGTTGTGTGTGAGGTTGAGTTTTTGGTATAGGTGCAGGATGTTTTCTCAAACTGCAGCCTGCCGCCCGCCCTATCTGGAAATAATTGGCAGGCCAGACGGAACTGAACTTCACACTTACCAGTGAAGTCCTCCCTCCAGTCGTGTGCGTTTGTCACAGTTTGGAGGACTCATGACAGGCTTTTATAGCATCCCTAACGTGATCCGTGGAAGAGAGACACTACAGCAACAGAAAGGCTGTCTGTCAGATGACAGCGCCAGCACTATCAAGCAGCCCTGAAACACTTTCAGGGAGCAGAGCTGGCCAGAGGAGCCGAGAGCTTTACTGTGTGAATCACCGCTACGGTGCAAGGCCCTCCCTGCTGCTGTAGTACACTTGTCACGAGCTCTTTTAGTTCAATAGCAATTTTGCAATCATTTATCACTACAGGCCTTCATGTGAAGTTGGTGCCCTTCCATTTCTGGTGCTGTGCAAAAGTTTTAAGATTTCCTTAGAGTGTTTTGTTGCTCATATTGGTGTAATTTCTGATATTTATGTTTATCTCATATTCATTGCTTGATTTTATACACAAGAAAGTGTCACTCATAGTCACTGTATGTCACTCATAATGACACTAAAATTATGAAAATGTCACATAGCAATCTGAAACCTTGGCAGCTATGCAGAGTTTAATAATTAGTGCTTGTGTCAGCGCCGCCCCGGAGTGGCACGCACAGTCTGATATCTGATAAATTATTTTAGTGACACACAATCAATATAGTTTACAATCTGCTGTGAGGGATGCTCTGTCTCATCATCCTTCTGAATGAGCCAGGTTTATCTGCAGATCTGATTAAATCACAGTAAATCTGCAGGCCCGGCCGCAGGGCTGCTCTCTCTTCTCATCCTTATAATGGGAGCCCTTACTAATTGGGTTTATCTTTCCAGACTACGGGTCAGTGCGTGACCGTTTTACCAGCCAGGCTAACTCTCGCTGCTCTCTCAGCACTGGGGCCCAGGCAGGGACGAGGGAGGGGGGCGGGCAGGGGGAGTTTCTTGTTGCTCGAATGTCTGTAATTTCTGTTATTTAGAAGTTTCCCTCGTCTTCATTGCATGATTTCTGCTCGAGAGAAAGTGTCACTCTTAGTCGTTGTAATGTCTCATAATTTCACAGAAATTAAAAAAATGTCACACATGGCAATCTGAAACCTTGGGAGCTATGCGTTATGCGCTTAGTAACTCCGCAGCTCAATGAGGGGGAAAGGGCCAGTTCGAAAAACACATTAGCGCAAACTGGTCAAATCCACAGCCTTAGTAAACAAGAAAGGACAAAAACAGCCTACGAGAATATACAAGTACAAACGCGATGAACCGGAAATGACGTTTGACTGCTGGGCAAGGAGATCTCGGTCAGGCTAGACAGTGGGGCCACAGCATTGTACTGTATGGTATGGGCTACCTTCAACCTATAAGAATGGCTCCGTCCTAACACGCAATCCTCTCGGATGGTACCCAGGGCCGTCAAGGTGACCCATGTATCCAATAGCTACTATTGGCACCTGAGCGGGCCTCACTGAGTCTTGTGCCTACTGCCTGTTGGGGTGGCGCCGGGTGCGGCAATAATGGTGTTCTGTGCTCGGAGTTGCTTTGCCAGCACTGAGAATGTGCAGCTCGCACCTGCAGCTCGACCGGACATCCCACGCTATGGGGGGCTTACGTTGCAGTCACTGTGACTGAAGTAGAGAACACTGCTGGCCGCAGCTTCGTCTGCACTGACCGGCAGATAATTCAAAATTTGCAAACATTCGTGACAAGAATTTTCAATTCTATTAAGGACAAGGAGGCGAGGATTATGCTTTCTCATTTCTTTAATGAAATGCTCAGCAGCCAATCAAAAAACAGAACTACAAATCCCATGAACACTTGGGAATGACCTCAGGAAACACTATAAAAGGTCCATAAATCAGTCTTTCTTCCTCTTTCTTTCGGTAACAAGTTCGATATCAAACAATAATCCCAGATAAAGTAACAGAATCAGCTCCAGGCAGGCCGTCGAAATCCACAGGATCTTAAAGGCAAAGGAGGAAACATCCGGGGTCCGTGCACAAGGAGACAGATGAGGCTCATGATGGAAAACCAAATCACTTCTGGTCGGAACCTGAAACAGAGACAGAGCCGTAATATCCCAACATCGAGGGAATAAGAAAATACAGGGGAGGGAAAAAATACAGAATTCTTCACAATTGTAATAATATACATTCGATATGCAGTACATGCTAATATCCATTAAGCATAGTCCGGGTGGGATAATCCTCGCCTCCTTGTCCTTAATAGAATTGAAAATTCTTGTCACGAATGTTTGCAAATTTTGAATTCTATGTCAGGACAGGAGGCTCCGATTATGCTTGTTCAAAGCTCGTCAATTACAACAGAGGCAACATTAACAATAGGTTTATAATAGAATTGCTTAAAAACAGAATCCGAAGACCAGTCTGCAGCCTTCATGATGTCAAACAAAGTTACACCCATAGAGAAGGCTTTTGAGGCCATCGCCCCTCTAGCAGAATGCGCCCCAAACACAGAGACATCAATGCCTGCCTCGGACATAAGCCAGCGCACCCAGCGAGCCAATGTAGCTGGGGCTACGGGGCGAAAGGGCTTCTGTAAAGCTATCAATAGCTGACCTTGCAAATCCGCGCGCAAAGAAGCGGTACTCACCTCGTAATCCTTTAAACATTGTACAACACACAGGTTGGGGTGATCCGGGAAGGAAGGATAGGAAATGGATGAGGTGTTGGTTTTAGTCCTTCGAGAAAGAGTAAAAGTAACACCTTCAGGTGTGAAGGAACGGCCCGCCAGGTCTAAAGCCCGAATATCCGAAACACGTTTGCAAGAAACCAGGCATAATAACATTGTCAGTTTTGCAGACAACTGTTTCCGGGACAATAGAAGATTAGAAGGCCAGGCCTCCAAGAATCTCAGGACAATCGAAACATCCCACATAGACACATACTTCGGTGTGGGAGGTTTCGCGAGGCGGATGCCTTTCAGAAGTTTGGACAGCAAATGATGTTCCCCAACAGGTTTACCATCAATATGGATGTGACCCGCCGAAATGGCCGACCGAAAACTACTAACAGTCCGGTAGGCAAGGCCCGACTTGGCCAAGGAAGTCAAGAAATTAATAACTAGACTGACATCTGCCGAAACGGGATCAACCTCCCGTTGAGCACACCAATCACTCCAGCGTTTCCAAGCTCCTCGATACCGCTTGTGGGTATTGGGAGACCAGGCGTTACTGATAAAAGTGGCAGCGTCGCTAGAAATGCCTGGGATCGACCAGCGATCCCCGAAATTCGCCATGCCAGTAATTGGAGAGTGCCGGCGAGAATGAGGGGATGCGGAGACCCGAGAGGATCCTGCAATAGAGTCCGCTTCTGGGGAAGAAGGAGAGGAGGCGCGCAGCACATCTCCAGGAGAACCGGGAACCATGCCTGAGCTTTCCACAAGGGAGCAATCAGAATCAGCTCCTGTGAGAAGTTGGCCTGATATGTAGTGTTTCCAATTCTGGAACCACTGGGTATCAGTCCAAACAAACCCCAAAGATGTCAGGTTGTAAGTCAACCTTGTTAGACAAGCTATCCTAGTGGTAGCATGGACTAAGCAGCCTTAAAGGCTTAACTTAAGAGGTCGTGTTAAGCGAGCTGTTTTACCACATACAATCCTGTAATCAAATGAAAGGACACCACACAAGTATATATTATAAAAATATATGTATTTATTTCTAAATTACTCCCCAGTACTCTTTATGAGGAAAGGGGCACAAGCGTTAAATCAAAAGCACTGTTACACATATAAAGTTGCACAATTATGGATGAGGGCGGGTGGCCACTCAGACCATATACTAAAAAAATGGTATAAGGAACACTTATCGAACAGTGGTTAGGCCTAGGGCCTAGAGATTCGCTGGGAGCAGTCAGGACTAGCAATGCTGAAGTCGGGAGTAGCCCACAGGAGACGGGTGCAGCACGGAAAGTGCGGCGCGCACCAATGCAATGTCAATGGTGCGTAAAAGTTAGTTAAAGTGAATTAAAAGATACTTCCGCTGAACCTAGAAACACAAAACTTTAGACACAGACCCTAGAGGTGTGTACCAGTGTGGGAACACCGGCGTTGCAATGTTACCTCACCCACAGGCCGTGGGTGCACAGGGTCGAAGTGGCGTCGGGTTCTGACACGCAGGCTCTTGGTGCTTGAAGCTGTTGCAGCTGCAGGCGATGTGAAGCAGAAGTGTCCGGTGCGATCCAAGGGTGGATCTGAAGTGGTGAAGACCTGAAAGCAGAGGGGACAATGTTCAAAGTCACTGACCAGTGACCACCGTGGAACCAGATTGGAACCAGGCAAAGTCGGGTGCAAACAGGTGATCAGGGGTTGCTTCTCTCTGCAGCCACGTGGACACGAAGAGGTCAAGGACGTCCAGGAGTCGATCACGAGCTGTCCCTCAAAGGCTCTAGCTGATGGCGGTGTCGGCAACTCGATTGAAGCAAACAAGCCTTGGCTAATGCAAGCCACGGGGAAAGTAAAAAAGGCTTATTACTCGGACCAGCAAGGTCAGAGCGGGTACTCCTTTCTACAGGAGCGAGGGCAGGTCTAGAGCAACCAGACCCACAGTGTAAATTGTAGGTTTCGTCGCTAAAATGGCCGCTGACCACGTGACAAGCGGCCGGGATGGCGAGTCGAGTGGCAAAAAGCAAAAGGGCCCCACGCAGATCGTGGAGATGCTGGAGGGCTGGTCTTTGGTGCAAATGCTGCTCGGTTGTGGGGCTTTTCAAACCCCAAAGCACAGAGTCGAGGGTGCCTCGGGTGCTGCGCAGTCAGCGTCTCGGGGGTCTTTCAAGATGGCCGCTCCCACGTCTCTCGGTGCCTCCACGGGTCCCTTCTTTGCAGGGACTGTGGATCGGGCTAGGAGAAGTCTGGGAAGCTGGGTCTTGTCAGGCTCTGCACTCGGGCTCCGGCGGGAGGCGGCGGCGGCAAAGCAGACGTCGAGGTGCTGGGTGGTGCCTGTGTTCACAGGGTGGCCCCTCCTAGGCCACAAGGGAGATGCTCTTCAGTCTTCTATCATCAGAATGTCGAAGTCCAGTCGTCTTCTTAGTTTAAAGTTGATTTCAGGATGATCTGAGTTGCATTGGCACTGCTCCCCCTCTTATTCCAATCTGAGGGGTGGATCTCCTGCTAGGTCCCTCCCCTATGGGTGGGACCAGGAAGGGGGGTGGTTACACCCCCTTTCCTTTGTCCAGGTCTCACTGGAGCTGGGGCTGGGCTGCCCCAGAACCGGTTTGACCGGATTATGCAAGGGGAAGCCTTGTGCTCCCCAGGCACTGTCTAGTTTCATTCAAACCTCCCTGCTACAATCCACTATCTCCTGTCTGGGGTGGTGTCACACCTCCCTGTGACAGGAAATCCTTTGTCCAGGCCTCCTCTGCTGAGTTTCGGTCAGCAGCAGGAGGTCAGACATGTGTCTGTGGCAGAAGCATCCATTTTGTGGATCTGAGGCTCTTTTAAAAATCAACCGCGTTTTAGCAAAAGTAACATGTCGTCCCCTCTAGAGGGGTGGAATGCTACCCCCGTCTCCAGGACTGGCAAGGGGGTAGTATTCCAAATCGTATGACACCTTACACAACATGTTTTGATAAAGCCAAACCAAAGTTGACATATAACCGCGAGGATTATAATGCACTTAATAGTATATGGTTTGGCATTATCCCGGAACAGCTAAGGGAATTGGTCCCGACCGCTGCAGACAGGCTCAGCTCATGCTAGAGCACCATCTCACATTAAACCACGCACTCTGCCTCCAGGATTGATGAGGCCTTCCATAGGAGTGGCTTACAGGCTATATATGTGTCCAGATATAGGTTTAGATATAGGTATACTATATCTAAGCAAGGGGTGATTACACCCACTTGCCCCAGCTGAGTGATCAGCCAGTTGTGTCAATTTAGATAGCCAGCCAGGGGTGCCAAAAGATATGCTGCAGCCCCTGGTAGGCCTTGGATGCACCTATGCCCTGGGCACCTATAGTGCTCTGTACAGGGGCTGATAAGGTGACCCAAGCCAATCTAGTTATGCACCTAGGGTACATGGAATCCATTTTACAGAGAGAGCAGATAGCCTGGGGCCCTGATTAGCAGGGAACCAGGCCAACTAAGTCGAAAACCAGCTAAACACAAGGCAAAAAATCTGGGGTAACCATAGTCAGGTAGCCACCTTCCTACATAACCCCCCCCCAAACGAAAGGAGATAAGGCTATCCTTGGCCAGGTAAGCCTTTATTGCCTGAGTGGCCATATAAGGAAGTACCTGCACTAGCATGGGTACCCCCTGTCTCATGGTCCACTAAGCAGTCCCTCACCCTAGGGGTATTAGAGGGTCTCCACCATAGGGAATCACTACCTTGGGTGTGTTTATGCAAAGTTAAAGGCTGGTTTGGATATGGAGTATTGAAGTGAGGCTCCACTATTTTTGGGCTCAACTTCCTCCAATTATCTTCCACCATGTGTGCCTTTCTTTCTTCAACTGAGTTGCACTGAGCTCTCAGGGTCAACCTCTGGCTACCTAAAGCTGGAGGCTGGGTCCCTCTGTTGGGCTTGCTGGAGGGACAGTTCAGGTTTGGGCCCTTTGGGTCCCAGGTTTGGCTGTGCCCAACAGAATCCATCTGTGGGAGGTCCCTAACTACTTTTAAGGGGGCTCCCTCAGGAGCTTTTAAAGTTTTCACCTCACTAGGGCTACTAGTTTTGGTGCCCCTAATCTGTTGATGGGGGTGCTTTATTTGACAGGGGGCCCTCTGGGTCTCACTGTCCTTCTTGTCCTCTGCAGCCCTGGGCTGACTAAGGCAAGGTAGAGAGGGGCAGGTTACCTGCTCCAGACTGGATCCCACCTGAGAAGGGTCCACTGCCATCAGAGGCTCTGTCAGGCCAGGCCTAACAACCTCTGGGGCAGTTCCTTCATCAGGGGTTAGATCAGTTCCCTGAGGAGGCTGATCCTGTCCTACTGTCTGGTGAGGGGGAGATTTCTCTTCCTCCTCCATGCTCTCAGTTTGGGTGGAGTGATCCATCATTTCAGGCTTCACAACACACATATCTGTTTGAGTTTGGGCTGTGGCCATCACAGCCCCACCAACCTTTTCAGGAGGAGACTCAGTTTGGGTTTCTGCTGTTATCATAACAGCTTTGCTATTCTGTTTTGGAAGAGCTTCTGGTAAAGATGGGGCAGAGAGTTGCTCAGCCCTACCAACCTTTTCAGGAAGGACATCTTGAATTGGGGCTATAGCCAGTACAGCCCCACTAACCTTTCCATTGGAGTTTACCATTCTAGAATGGATTTCCTGTTCAACCTCAGCCCAGGCTGAGATTTCCAAATCATTACCCAGTAGACAGTCTACAGGCAAGTTTGGTGACACTGCCACTCTCTTTGGGCCAATGACACCTCCCCAGCTGAGACTTACTACTGCCATGGGATGATTTGTTTGGATGCCATCAATGTTTGTTACCTGGTATCTGGCACCAGGTAAAAGTTGCTTAGAGGGGACTATACAGTCAGCCACCATGGTGATGCTAGCCCCTGTGTCTCTGAAAGCTTCAACTTTCAAACCATTGATGATGGGTTCTTGTCTATATTTGCTCAAGGTATTTGGGCAAACAGAGAAGTTGGCAAACCCCATGCCAGTCTCATAAACAAGATCATTTGGGGATGGGGACCTGGATAGGCCAGGGTCCCCTTGGGCTCCAAAAGTAAACCCACCCAGATTCCTGGGTGTGCTCCCACTTCCTGGGGGATTACTGCTGACAGTAACAGGAGGTGTTGGAGCTGGCTTTGGAGGTATGTTTTCTTTATTGCCATTCTTGGGACAACAGCTGTCTGTTTTGTAATGCCCAACCTGTTTACAGGCATGACAATAAGGCTTTTTGTCAGTTGATGAAGTGTCTTGGGACCCACCCCCCTTCTTGGAGTTTTGGGGCCCTGGGGAAGTGTTTTCTTTACTTTTATCCCCACCCTTATCTTGAGGCTTGGTAGACTCCTTCTTCTGGTTATTGTCCTGATTCTTAGGCCTAATCCTGGTTCGGACCCACTTATCTGCCCTCTTTCCCAATTCTTGGGGAGAGGTCAAATCTGAGTCCACCAGGTGCTGGTGTAAGAGCTGGTTCTGACAATTACTTAGGATCTGCTCCCTCATAATCAAATTATACAATCCTGTGAAGTCATGTACTTTGCTGCCATTTAGCCAACCCTCCAGAGCCTTAGTTGCACAATCAACAAAATCAGTCCAGTCCTGAGTCTGTGTCTTCTGGGTGTCTCTGAACTTTAACCTGTACTGTTCAGTGGTTAAGCCAAACCCATCTATTAGAACACTCTTCAGGACTTTGTAATTGCTGGCATCCTCATGTCTGACAGTGAGGAGCCTATCTCTCCCTTTCTCTGAAAAGGAGTACCATAAGATTGCTGCCCACTGTTCCTCAGGAACCTGCTGTACCATGCAGGCTCTCTCAAGAGCAGTCATCCATTTGTGGATGTCATCCCCTTCCTTGTAGGGGGGCACAATCTTTGTCAGGTTTCTACTATCATAGGACCTGGGTTTCTCTTTAGGAATATTGCTGCCACCAGTGGCATCCAAGCCACTTAATTTCTGTTCCCTTGCCAAGGTAAGTTTAGCTTGAGCCAAGGTAAGTTTAGCTTGAGCCAGAGCTACCTCCTCCCTCTCTATCTGGAGTTGGACAGCCCTCATCCTGGCCCTATGCTCTTTTCTCTGGGAGGGAGTCATCCCTCTTTGAGATTCTCTTGAGGCACTAGAAAGATGAGAGTCCCTTGATTGAGATCTCACCCTCCTGTTACCTGGGAGAATTTGGTTATGAGATCTGGAGTGGTGCTGGCCCTCTCCATTCTCATGTAGGTCCAGGTTGGCCTGGTTAAGCCTGGCAACCTGTACCTGGTTTCCCCTCTGATCCTGATCTTCAGGCTCTTCTAAATCAGAGCCTTCCTCTGCGTCTTCCTCCTCCTCCTCTACTTCATCTTCAGGAAGATCCTCATTCTCAGGGGAGTGTATCCCTTCACCTGATTCTAAGGGAGCCTGACTCACCTTATCTAGGTCATCCTTTTCTAGGAGAGCTACTAGGGAAGGAATGGTAGGGCCTCTGCCCTTTTTTAGCCCCCTGGCTGTGCACAAGGCACTCAGGTCTTTGTGGCTAAGGTTGTCATATCTGGATGTTGCCCCTATAGGGTCAACTGTTACAGGAGCAGAACCTGAGGCTCTACCTGTATCAGACATGACTGCTAGTGAGGTGTAAGTGATGCACTTACCTACACTGAGTGTTTTCCTACTGTACCTTGCTAGTGAGTTGTAGTCAGGGTGTGCTACTCCCTTTAATCTACAACTACTAAGTTCAGTAGAACTTAATATGCTAAGCTTTTGATTTATATGTACCTAAGGTACTTGATGTGATCTTTCAATTTGATGTAAAGATTGCAATGGTAAAACAAACAGCAAGCTCAAATCCGCACCGCTGCACACCAATGTGAGAAGTTGGCCTGATATGTAGTGTTTCCAATTCTGGAACCACTGGGTATCAGTCCAAACAAACCCCAAAGATGTCAGGTTGTAAGTCAACCTTGTTAGACAAGCTATCCTAGTGGTAGCATGGACTAAGCAGCCTTAAAGGCTTAACTTAAGAGGTCGTGTTAAGCGAGCTGTTTTACCACATACAATCCTGTAATCAAATGAAAGGACACCACACAAGTATATATTATAAAAATATATGTATTTATTTCTAAATTACTCCCCAGTACTCTTTATGAGGAAAGGGGCACAAGCGTTAAATCAAAAGCACTGTTACACATATAAAGTTGCACAATTATGGATGAGGGCGGGTGGCCACTCAGACCATATACTAAAAAAATGGTATAAGGAACACTTATCGAACAGTGGTTAGGCCTAGGGCCTAGAGATTCGCTGGGAGCAGTCAGGACTAGCAATGCTGAAGTCGGGAGTAGCCCACAGGAGACGGGTGCAGCACGGAAAGTGCGGCGCGCACCAATGCAATGTCAATGGTGCGTAAAAGTTAGTTAAAGTGAATTAAAAGATACTTCCGCTGAACCTAGAAACACAAAACTTTAGACACAGACCCTAGAGGTGTGTACCAGTGTGGGAACACCGGCGTTGCAATGTTACCTCACCCACAGGCCGTGGGTGCACAGGGTCGAAGTGGCGTCGGGTTCTGACACGCAGGCTCTTGGTGCTTGAAGCTGTTGCAGCTGCAGGCGATGTGAAGCAGAAGTGTCCGGTGCGATCCAAGGGTGGATCTGAAGTGGTGAAGACCTGAAAGCAGAGGGGACAATGTTCAAAGTCACTGACCAGTGACCACCGTGGAACCAGATTGGAACCAGGCAAAGTCGGGTGCAAACAGGTGATCAGGGGTTGCTTCTCTCTGCAGCCACGTGGACACGAAGAGGTCAAGGACGTCCAGGAGTCGATCACGAGCTGTCCCTCAAAGGCTCTAGCTGATGGCGGTGTCGGCAACTCGATTGAAGCAAACAAGCCTTGGCTAATGCAAGCCACGGGGAAAGTAAAAAAGGCTTATTACTCGGACCAGCAAGGTCAGAGCGGGTACTCCTTTCTACAGGAGCGAGGGCAGGTCTAGAGCAACCAGACCCACAGTGTAAATTGTAGGTTTCGTCGCTAAAATGGCCGCTGACCACGTGACAAGCGGCCGGGATGGCGAGTCGAGTGGCAAAAAGCAAAAGGGCCCCATGCAGATCGTGGAGATGCTGGAGGGCTGGTCTTTGGTGCAAATGCTGCTCGGTTGTGGGGCTTTTCAAACCCCAAAGCACAGAGTCGAGGGTGCCTCGGGTGCTGCGCAGTCAGCGTCTCGGGGGTCTTTCAAGATGGCCGCTCCCACGTCTCTCGGTGCCTCCACGGGTCCCTTCTTTGCAGGGACTGTGGATCGGGCTAGGAGAAGTCTGGGAAGCTGGGTCTTGTCAGGCTCTGCACTCGGGCTCCGGCGGGAGGCGGCGGCAAAGCAGACGTCGAGGTGCTGGGTGGTGCCTGTGTTCACAGGGTGGCCCCTCCTAGGCCACAAGGGAGATGCTCTTCAGTCTTCTATCATCAGAATGTCGAAGTCCAGTCGTCTTCTTAGTTTAAAGTTGATTTCAGGATGATCTGAGTTGCATTGGCACTGCTCCCCCTCTTATTCCAATCTGAGGGGTGGATCTCCTGCTAGGTCCCTCCCCTATGGGTGGGACCAGGAAGGGGGGTGGTTACACCCCCTTTCCTTTGTCCAGGTCTCACTGGAGCTGGGGCTGGGCTGCCCCAGAACCGGTTTGACCGGATTATGCAAGGGGAAGCCTTGTGCTCCCCAGGCACTGTCTAGTTTCATTCAAACCTCCCTGCTACAATCCACTATCTCCTGTCTGGGGTGGTGTCACACCTCCCTGTGACAGGAAATCCTTTGTCCAGGCCTCCTCTGCTGAGTTTCGGTCAGCAGCAGGAGGTCAGACATGTGTCTGTGGCAGAAGCATCCATTTTGTGGATCTGAGGCTCTTTTAAAAATCAACCGCGTTTTAGCAAAAGTAACATGTCGTCCCCTCTAGAGGGGTGGAATGCTACCCCCGTCTCCAGGACTGGCAAGGGGGTAGTATTCCAAATCGTATGACACCTTACACGACATGTTTTGATAAAGCCAAACCAAAGTTGACATATAACCGCGAGGATTATAATGCACTTAATAGTATATGGTTTGGCATTATCCCGGAACAGCTAAGGGAATTGGTCCCGACCGCTGCAGACAGGCTCAGCTCATGCTAGAGCACCATCTCACATTAAACCACGCACTCTGCCTCCAGGATTGATGAGGCCTTCCATAGGAGTGGCTTACAGGCTATATATGTGTCCAGATATAGGTTTAGATATAGGTATACTATATCTAAGCAAGGGGTGATTACACCCACTTGCCCCAGCTGAGTGATCAGCCAGTTGTGTCAATTTAGATAGCCAGCCAGGGGTGGCAAAAGATATGCTGCAGCCCCTGGTAGGCCTTTGATGCACCTATGCCCTGGGCACCTATAGTGCTCTGTACAGGGGCTGATAAGGTGACCCAAGCCAATCTAGTTATGCACCTAGGGTACATGGAATCCATTTTACAGAGAGAGCAGATAGCCTGGGGCCCTGATTAGCAGGGAACCAGGCCAACTAAGTCGAAAACCAGCTAAACACAAGGCAAAAAATCTGGGGTAACCATAGTCAGGTAGCCACCTTCCTACAGCTCCGCTCGAAAGCGTTTGGTGTAAGCCAGGACTCTGGGAAGCATCATGAACGGGGGAAACGCATAGCAAAGAGTCGAGGGCCACTGTTGGAGAAAAGCATCCGTGGCCAGAGCTGATGGGTCCGGTCTCCAGCTGTAAAACTGGGGAAGCTGCGTATTGAGGCGAGATGCAAAAAGATCCAGGTGACACTGGCCCCAAAGATGAATAATGGCACGGAAGACTCGAGGGTGAAGCCTCCAGTCGCTGTAGTCCCGAAGATGACGGGAGTGCCAGTCCGCCACTTGATTGTTGCGGCCCGGAAGATACTCGGCAATAACTGTGATCTTCCGGTGAAGGCAAAAATGCCAAAAATCTTTGGCAATCTCCGCTAAAATCTTGGACCGTGTCCCGCCCAGTTTGTTCACATAACGGACTGCCGACACGTTGTCCATCCGGAGAAGGATGCAGCAATTCGCCTGCATGGGGGAAAAACATCGGATCGCAAAGGACCCCGCCAGGAGTTCCAGGCAATTGATGTGAAGGGACAATTCTTGGGGAGACCAACGACCCCCCGTCGAGATGGACCCGCAACGGGCTCCCCAGCCCCATTGGCTGGCATCCGATTCTATCACCAGCTCTGGAGAAGACCCGAACAGGGCTCGACCGTTCCAGGCCTCCATGTGGTCTAGCCACCATTGCATCTCCATCCGCACTTCCTCCGAAAGAGGAAGTTGATCTGAATAACGGAGACCTTTCCGAAGATGCTGTATCTTCAAGCGTTGCATCGCCCGTTAATGTAAGGGACCCGGGAAGATCGCCTGAATGGAGGACGCCAGAAGGCCCACTACACGCGCCAACGACCTCAACGACACAGTCTGTCTGGAAATAACAGACGTCAACTCTCTCCGGATGTAACGGAGTTTCTGGTTGGGTAAGAGCAGTTGACAAGTCAAGGAATCGATCCGAAAACCCAGAAAATCGATAGACTGAGCGGGAACCAAAACCGATTTGGGTACATTGACTAGAAAACCCAGAGATTGCAAAAGGGTGATGGACCACTCCAGATGCTGTAGGAGCTTGAGGGGACAATCCGCCATAAAAAGGATGTCGTCCAGGTAAATAATTAGTCTGACCCCCCTGGAACGAAGATGTTCCACTACAGGCCTCAGCAATTTCGTGAAGCACCACGGGGCTGACGAGAGACCGAACGGGAGAACCTGATACTCGTACCACTGACCCAGCCATTGAAATTGAAGGAATCTGCGATGGGGACCGTATATCGGGATGGATAAATAAGCATCTTTCAGGTCCAGACGGACCATCCAATCCCCTTCCCGAAGGAGATCCCTCAGAAGATGGATGCCCTCCATCTTGAAATGCCTGTATACAACCCCGCTGTTGAAGTCTTTCAGGTTGAGAACTAGGCGGGAGCCGCCTCCCTTTTTCTCCACCAGAAAGACTGAGCTGACAAAGCCCTGGGGATGGCGTACTGTTGGAACAATCGCCCCCTTGCTGAGGAGTTCCTGAATCTCCTTCGACATACAGTTTCGAGAGTGACATGAAAAAAGCATGGGGGTCGGCAGACGGGTCTGATGAATTGGGTGATAGAATTCGATTCTGAACCCTTGAACGGTTTCCAGCACCAAAGCATCGCTGGAGATTAAGCGCCAATTGTTCAGAAAAAACTGTATCCTGCCCCCCAGCATCACATCGCATGCTTGAATTAGGCTCACCTGTAGCTCCGGAATCTTGGTATTGTCCCTGGTGACCACCAGATCTTCCCTTGCCGTACTGGCCTTTTCCTTTCCGGGAAGGATAGAAATTTGCGCGGGTGGAATAACCGGCGTCATACTGACCGCCGCGCTGTTGAGGAACTCCCCTGTGGGACTGCTGCTGTGACCCGCGGCCGAACGACCGTCCCCGTCGTCCGGCCTTGCTGAAAACCGGACGCATGGCCCGGCGCAAAGACGCCTGCGCCTTGTCAATGCCGCTAAAGGCGGACACGAATTTGGTCAACTCTTTAAGGAAAGGCTGACCAAAGAGAAGGCCCTGCGCCTCCGGACCGGCTTCAGACGTAGCCAATTCCGCCAATTTCGGGTCAAGTTTGAGGAGAATGGACCTTCGTCTCTCCGCGGAAATGGCGCAATTAACGTTGCCAAACATACAGACAGCTCGCTGAGCCCATTCAATAAGTTCGTCAGGGTTGACGGTCGCGGAAGCCTCCTTGGCCTTGAAGCCCAAATCCAAGATCTTAGAGAGAGGACCCAGCATGTCCATCAACTTGTCCTGACAGGACCTCCACGAGCGGTCAAGACCTTTCTTAGGGTCCTTGGCGTACTTCTTGAGGTACGTTACCATCATTGGATCCACCTCCGGTGTCTCCGCCATGTTGTCCGCAAGATCTGGCCTCGGACACTCCGAGCGCAGACGAGCCCTGACAGGAGCCTCGAAGGGGTGGCGAACGTGCGCCTCAAGATACGCGGCCACAGCCGGAGCCGGTAACCATGACGTGGAGTTTGGGTGGATGATATCCTCCGGCTCAAAGTTCAACAGCAGGGGACGTTCAGGTGCGTCCACAAAACGTTCCTTACGGAGACGCTTCTTTGGGGGTGAAGAGTCATGCTCCGAAGAAGCCTGAGCCTGGTCCGACTCGTCGATAGGGTGAGACACAGAAGCTTTGGTTTTGTCCGAAGACAAGGCCCGTGCCAGCCTTTGAAAGTCCGACTTATGCGGATTGTGAGGGGACTTCGCGGCCTTTTGAGAAGGCGGCAACCACCCCTGCTGCACAGCATAGTCACTGAGGTGTCTTTTAAGAGGGGTAATGGCTCGAACCAAGGCCTTGTTGACTGAAAACTGGACACCCTTGTCCAACTCCTCGACCAGGTTATACTCCATGGAGTCATCCTCCTCCTCATCGAAATAGCAGTCATCGTCTGCGTCGTAGTATTCAGACATTGTAACGAAGTACAAAAGTAAATGCCCACTAGATGACTGTCTGAAATATGGGGTATCGAGATACCAGTAAGGGGGAGTGAGAACCCCAAAGCAGGCCCAAGAGATGGTCGAAAGAACCCAACTCCGAAGTTAATAGAACGTGGAGGGAGAGAGCCTGCCAATAAATCACTCTAGGCAGAGCCTATGCACAATTATCAGCCAAAACACCTCAGCGTGCTCCGGCGTAGACGGGGTCGAAAGTTCAGGGCTGTGGGCGTGAGCGCTGGTGAGAAGCGTTCCTTCACTCGACCGGCGTGAGGCGAACAGCCAGAAACCGGAAACAAGCAACGCGCATGCGCGACGTCGCTGCCACTGAAACACCGGCTCGAGAGCGCTCGCGCTCCCCCAAGAAGCCGACGACCCCTGCTCCCACTCCACCAAAGCAACCGGGCACAAGGACGCGGCCAGGCGCAGGGAGGTGAGCACACGCTCCCAGGAAGACACGCCGCTGACGGACGCTGGAAAGAATATCGGTAATAAAACCGAACAAGAGTACACAAGCAACGCGCAATAAAGCACAGACAGCGCAATACAAGGCAAGTGTACACACCAAAGCAGAGCAATTACAAGAAAAGCAATGCAAGTAAGGCAAAATAGACTTAACTGGCTGCGGAGCAGCAAAGAAAGAGGAAGAAAGACTGATTTATGGACCTTTTATAGTGTTTCCTGAGGTCATTCCCAAGTGTTCATGGGATTTGTAGTTCTGTTTTTTGATTGGCTGCTGAGCATTTCATTAAAGAAATGAGAAAGCATAATCGGAGCCTCCTGTCCTGACATAGAATTGCCACGGGGTCACTGGCAGCCAGCTGCTTGACTTAGCTTGAGTCAGATGCCCACGCGCCAGACCACACTGCAGCTGGCTGGTTCTGAAGATGATTGAAGTCTGCCCACGGCCACCGCACACGGCCTGCCACTTCACTTCAAGTACTTGTCACAACTTTTTGAATTTTGATTATGCACAGATAATGCTATTAATGTCGATTAAATTTTAATGTTGTTGTGTCAGGAGCGCACAATCTCGTTAAGGCCAGGGAACTTTAAGCCGTCAGCCTTCACAGCCTCCTCCCTCAGTGCATTTCTTCCTTCTTCCTTCATTTGTTCCTTAGTATTTTTTTCATGCTGCTCCCTTCATCCTTTCTTTAATTTCTTCCGTTCTTATCCTCAACCCTTCCTTCTACTTTTCTTCCTCCTTTCCTTTCTTCTTTCTGTTCATTCATCCCACATAGTTCACTTCCTTCCTTCCTCTATCCGTTAATTTCTTCCTTTCACATTTTTTTATTTCCTTCTTCATTCATCCATTACTTATATATTTTCTCACTCCAGTACTCCTTCCATTTTGCATTTGTTGCTACTTTCTTTACTATATTCATTCCTTCATCCTTTCCTTTCTTTTAAACAGCACAGTACAAACACATTCTCTTTAAGTTTGCAAAGCTGCCTCAAGTCCTCAAATAACCTTTCCTAAAACTGCATTTTGAGATATACACACATTCTCTAATTTGCGTTCACTTTTAAGTTGTTGTCATACTAGCTTCCCATATGTTATGTTATATTGATTTGATTAGCGCACTAATGACTTGAGAGGGTGTCCAGGTGCATCGGCAAGTGTGAGGACCCCTAGGTGCTTATGCGAAGAGCCAAGTCTTCAGCTTCTTGCAGACCTCAAGGAGTTAGGAGGCAACTCTGATGTGTTGAGGCATATGTTTGTGGGCGGAGCCGATAACAGAAGTGGGTGGAGCCCCTGGAGGAAGTGGGCGGAGCCATGGAGAGTGGGTGTGGCAGCCTAAGAAAATGATAGCACCTGCACTTAATATTTTACAAATTAAGCACTGCTCCCACCCAAGTCATCCCCACTGTTTTCAACTGTTGCGACTCAAATGCTGAACAAGTGTCCCACCCACCTTCTTGAATGCACACATTTTATTGGCTATATTTCTGCACTGAACTCTTTGTGCGCAGACCTGTGGCAGAAACAAATGGGCAAACGTTTTGGTGGAAAAAACCCTTCCATTGGTTTTTGTGGCTTTCAAACAACCCCGTCCCCCCAACACACACACCTGAAATCCTCCTGAAGAAAAAACAACCAAACTCTTTGGTTTCCGCCACTGGATGGTCCGGTAACATTTTTCTTCCACTTGGTCTTTGATTGTATTCAGTGCGTTGTTTGTTAATGCTTTAATCATTTACACTGCACCAGTGGTTCCCATGGCCACCAGTGATCCAGGTTCCAGTAGGGAACCTTCAGGGAGCACCTTCCACATTTGGACTTAGTTATTCACTGCATGTCTTACTTGGATGCATCTAAAAAATTATCCAGGTGAAGTTCAATTCCTTAGCTTAATTTTTTAACTACATCCTCTGGTATCTCGCCCAGAAATCCTACTTTTAAAACACTTATCAGGTCATACTTCCTAAATTGGGAAAGTCCAACGATGTCCTGCATGTAGTTTGTGACCTAAAGTGGGGTTTCTTGGGTTACCTACCTTTACATCCCATGTTGGAGCTTGCTGTTTCTTCAGCTTTTACAACTACTTAAGTAGGATTTAGCATCAGAGCCATACTCTTCTTCCACACCTATAGTGTCAATATCTGATTTTTCCCATTCTGTATCTGTCCAGATGCAGTGAATTCATCCTGTGCCTTAGAGCTCGTCCTGTGCTTTAGTACTCCCATAACCCACCAGATGTATTTGCGGATCAATTGTAGTGCTGTAAGTTAGAGAAGGAAAATCCACTTTTTTGGCCTACAATTAATAGACTTTTGTTGCAATTGGTGTTGATATTTTTAGCAATGCCAATAGCTCAAACTTAATTAATGCGAGACCTATTGCATTGCAAATGCTTGTTTTATGTGCAAATGTTAATATAGTTTAGATTTATAATTCTTTAAAAATCATGTATTTTAAGGAGTTTATTACAAAATCGAATAAAGGTGGAAATTAATTAATGATTATATGAAATGCTCAAACCCGAACATTCCACAAATGGAAAGATCAGTCAGTGTGACATATCTGAGAACTGTCTATGCTAAGTATACCATCAGCTCATGCTGTGAAGCCTGCCACAAATAAGATGTGCCTGTAGCAAACCCCATACATTGACACTGAACGAGAAAAAGAATTTTCATGAAACGTGAAAGAAACGAGTTTTAAAAAAATATATATTTTATTCATTAGGTCTCGTGGCGTTAACCGCGCGAAAGCGCGGTCTCGCCAGAGACCTATAGTCCGCGACACACCTTTCTAGGAGACAAGACCTGGCCACTCGCATCCAGAAATCGGATCAGAGCAGGCCGCGCGCGAGCGAACGCGCACGCTGTGGCCAGCTCCTGTATCCTAGAAATCGCCAGCACACACACAGCCACACCTCCGTCTGCATGCATGCGAACACACAGAGACACACACACGAGCGCACATACACGCACGCACACAGACAGAGAAACTCCCCCCTCCGCCGCCACCGCAAACATATACACACGTGCGCGCACACAGACACACACGAGCGCACCGAGCCCCCCCCCCTCCTCCCCCTACAACAAAGCCCCACTTACCGCCACTCCGGACTTCTGCAGAAAGGTCCGATTACGTGAATAGTTAACTCCCTTCCCCAACACCCAAGTAAACGTTTCCTAATGTTTCCGCGCGTGCTGGATCCTGCAAGATGAAAACGTAAAGTTGGTCAGCTGAGTCCCGTCTTCCTTTATGTTTGCACCGGCACCCATGCACTTTACATTTATGATCCGAAATAGAGTTCTCAAGGCGTTACACGGATATGTGCCACACCAAAATACCATCACGCTATACGAAGACTTTGGGCGGCCGTTCGAAGTGGAACATGGTAGAAGCGAGAGTAACGCTGGTACAGACCGGCTGGTTCTCGGGGGCGGATGTTGCATCAGAAGCTGCTGCGGGGCAGAGTTAGAGTCTAGTCAACTCAGGCCGCCTTGGGGAAGATTCTTTAAACCAACACCAGTCTGGGAACCGGTGTACGCAGGCAGTCGGTGTTTAAGGTGACCCACCAGATCAGATATTCTTTGAGGCAGTACGGTGAATAAGATAAAATCTGTTGTCATTGAGTAATTATTAAATGTGCGTTCCCTGCCTAGTAATTACGGCGAGCAAGGCCATAGTTTGGTGCACCCAGGACCTCGTATCCTCACACTCCTTTGCTTACAACAACACATAGGTTGCAAGTAATTGTCACCACATCAAGTCTGAAGCACACACCCTGGCTTTAAACACAACACCAACCTGTGCGTGAGGTGCATCATCAGAGCTGTGTGAATAATAACAGCTGTGAGCCCGTGCCGGAGGTGCATCATCAGAGCTGTGTGAATAATAACAGCTGTGAGCCCGTGCCTAAGGTGCATCATCAGAGCTGTGTGAATAATAACTGCGTCAGCCCCTTGCGTGAGGTGCATCATCAGAGCTGTGTGAATAATAACAGCTGTGAGCTCGTGCCTGAGGTGCATCATCAGAGCTGTGTGAATAATAACTGCGTCAGCCCCGTGCGTGAGGTGCATCATCAGAGCTGTGTGAATAATAACAGCTGTGAGCCTCAGGTGCATCATCAGAGCTGTGTGAATAATACCTGTGTCTGCCCAGTGCGTAAGGTGCATCATCAGAGCTGTGTGAATAACAACTGTGAGCTTGTGCATGAGGTGCATCATCAGAGCTGTGTGAATAATAACAGCTGTGAGCCCGTGTCTGAGGTGCATCGTCAGAGCTGTGTAAATAATAACTGCGTCAGCCCCGTGCGTGAGGTGCATCATCAGAGCTGTGTGAATATTAACAGCTGTGAGCCCGTGCCTGAGGTGCATCATCTGAGTTGTGTGAATATTAACTGTGGCAGCCCCGTGCGTGTGGTGCATCGTCCACATTGCTCAGGTCACCCAAATTCCTGCACTCTCTACCACACTGCTTTCAAGAACAGCATACTCTTGCACACATTCTCATTGCTCAGCAATTCAAAGTCTGCTAAACATTTTATGCAACGCATTGTCATACACAATGCCAATAACTCAAACTTTAATGCTGCGAGACCTATTGCATTGTAAATGCTTGTTTTTATATAGCGAGTACCTTGCCCAAATGTGTCGAAACGCTTCACAATAGAACCAAGTACGTGGCGTTAGAAAGGCACATACTTACACGTTACAGATACAAATGAGACAGACGAAAAATAAAATAAAACAAGGATCTTAAAAGTAGAAGTAAACTCCAACACTTACGAGACAAAAACATATAGATCCCAAATGACTAGGCAAGTAATACCGCTCTCCTATTTTGGGCATGGGCGTAGGAAGTGTGGGGGACGAGGGGGATATATCCCCCCCAGAGTTTGGAGTGCGGGGGACACGGGGGACAAGAGTGGGGACGAAGAGGGGACAAAGGAAATTCCCCGCTGTGATTAACAGGGCCATTAGCGCACGAAAGTGCTATGCATAATGAGGACCCTATGACTTGCCTCTAGATACCTGTGATCAGGCTGCACTTTTGGGGCTAAAAGGTATTTAACACCCCTGCCTCCTCCCATCCCTCCTCCATCCTCCGTCCTGTGTCTGAGCCCGGGCTGCTGCTGCAGCTCGAGCTGCTGTTTCTGGCCTCTTAACACACACACACGTTTTTCACAGGTCTTCAAAAGCGCATTTACGTTCCTTTGGAACTGGTTAAGGAGGGTTTGTGGTTTTGTTAACTAATTCCAGTATCCCATGGGTCCCCACTCTGCCTATTCGATAGTTCTCTTTTTTTTATTTTATTTTTACTGCCTCAGTAGGGGAATGCATATAGTGAAAAGGCATCTCACAAGTAGGGTCTACACAATTCCCCATGTTCACAGAGTCTGCAGGAGAACATTTTGTTAAGAATATATTGTTACTTAATTTTCATTTTTGTTGTAATTTAGCCGTTAATGGTGGTTTTCCAAAGCTATGACATACTGCTTTGTTGGAATCTTTTAAACCTGAACAACTATTTTTCTATGAGGGCATACATTTTTAGGTGTTGAATGCAATTTTAACTGTTTTAGAAATGTACAAGCTTTTGTTGCACTTGAATACTGTGAGCATTATTGCGTAGCCTCAAAATCAGTGCTCGGCTGTTGAAGCGCCTGTACATCTACCTGCAAACTGCTGCCACACTTTATGTTGATGTTCAGTGCCTTATAGACAATCCAGTTTAAGGATGGTGGGGCATTCTCTGAGGGATTTACAGCATGGAGTTCATACCCTGGACAATGAATCCCTGATAATACTGTTGCGTGTTTATCTAGGTTCCTGATCGATACTGTGACCTTATGCCCCTATTCGGCTATAAATCCATTTATTCCCTATATTGGCATAACCGTTCAAGTGCGATTTTCAGAAAGTCATCTCTGGCCTCACACGAACAGAGCCGCATTCCAGCATAGCTCTCTGCCACTTCCTTTGCGACCAATTAGTGCAATGACAGAGCAGGAGTCACTATCTGATATTCCTAGATTAACACTCCGAGTTCTTCAACAAGATAAAAACTCAGCAAACCTGGAAATCCCCGCTTGCTGTGTTTTGATTAGTAATGGAACTCTAATGAGCAACTGATAGCTATCACTTCCTAGTGACATCTTTAATGGACGTCTTATGTCCAGCAAACTTGCGTCAAACCCGGCACCTGTCAGGTATAAATATTACCAACGTTGCCTTAAGCAATAAGCTGTTGTGCTGTTGTATGCTGCCGTGCACCCTGTTGTGCATCCCATAGCTGCTGCAGGCAGTACGCTGCTGCTGCTGTCCCTTGGTGGTGAAGCTACTGATACCATTATCGCTGCTAAAGCGCGAACGATGGTGCAGTACGCTTAGGAGCTGAACAGCCGTCCCTCTGCGAAGAGCCCAGCAGATTCCAGCTGCCCGCGGACGCTGTCCCCCCTCCTTCCTCGACGCGCTAAAGAGAGCCGCTGCCTTTCTCCTGCAGAGAAATCCAGCTCCAGCGTTTTCGGTCTGCCCTCGCGGGTGACTGGGATATCGAGTGCCCCCTGAAGGAAATACCAGACTTCCATCATTCTATTCAGAGGTATGGTGTTGACTAAACCCTTAGACGAGAATTCTTGAAGCAAACCTTGGCAAAACCAACTTAACTTAAAGCTGCTTACTTACTCCCCTTCCACGTGTTAGGCTTAGGTCAGGCACACTGGGGTAGGCTTAGTTAGAAGCACCAGTTGAGTATTTTAGCCTAATGTATATATGACTGTATATATGTTTTATTACTTTTAAACCATTGTATGGCTAAGAAACCATATCAATGCTTTTACAGTTCTATTTCGCAATACTTATCTTACTGTACGTACTTTTGATAATAACAAGTCTTGCAATTGTGGCAATACATTTTTCTTGTACGAGAAGAAAGACTGTTCAATAAATGTTAACCCTTTATTGACAAACGCCCGTCTCTCTATTCTCTACATCTCGTGAAAGTAAACTGCACTAAACTGACTGAGTGAAATACATGTCTATTGTTTCACACGACCCTAGAGATTGACTCTTGATCTGAGGAGCAAAGTTGTCATGTTGCACGGTTGTTGGGAAGCTGAATCCCTTCTTGTCTGTGCCAGGGAAGCTGATCACTTCCCATGCAGAGAAGAAAGTTTCCAGTGACCTCTGAGCTAGTTGGTAACACACCCAATTAAGTTTAGCATAGTCAGTAGAGGCCTGGAATATCCGCAGTTCCACGTCGATACTACTGTTTATGTTATTCCAATGCGCAGGGCCTAGTGGGAAACTAGGAACTACACTACATGGCGCCCAACGTTTGGTAAGGCGATAAACTAACGCAAGACGTTAGAGTAACTCAGTCGTGCATATTTCACACAGACCCCTTTCTCCCGTAAATACTCCAATAGACGTCTGGAGTGGGTGAAAGGTTAAAATCCGCCCGACCTTAGTAGGAAGAGATTCCTATGTAAAGCTCTGGTTTATTCAACGTTGAAGGATACAGTGTTCCAAAATATTGTGCACCTAATCTTTGTCTCCTTGGAGACCTACTCTGCAAACCTTGCATTTTAACAATGCCAGGAGAAAATAACGGAACCACTGGGGCCGCAGTAAATGCAACTCAGCAGGATTCCGACGATATGGTACCGGGTGCAATAATCATCCCGGCACATTTAAGAAAATCTATAACGTTAAAACTTATAGAAAACGGACTGACACCACTAGGTGTTACAGTAATTTTCGTGATAGAGGCTCACGAGTATCGGCAGACAGAGGTATTCTATTCATGGATAAACTTTCCAGCGGTAAACACCAAACAAAAGAGTTTCACTATTACAAAATAGAGAAACCTCCGGAAGAGTACGCTCCTTTCGAGGAGATTGAAATTCCACATAAATTTCAAGAGCACCTGCTCTGGTTTAATGGCGCCCTAAAACACAATGATCACATAACTAGGCTCGGTCCACTAGGTAGACCAGGAGCCACGTGGCCGGTTCTAGCCAGCTACACACCACATCCTGACATTGTAAAAATGTCAAGAGAAGAGCTGTTAGTACAGCTAAACACATTAATAAAAATACATAGGCAATTAGTCCAATATGTAATGCGGACTGCAACAGTCCAGCCAGCTATTAATGTACCACAGCTGACCCCTCATCAGGGGAACACTAATAAAATCACACCACAGAACATACAGTCATGTCTTGGTAAAACACCAGTAAAACGGGAACAAATTCCTTTCTGGTTAGCACAGAAAATCACTCAAATAGAGGCAGTATTTCCTGATACTACCCCTATAGAGAAACACAGAATCTTGACCATCTGCCTTCCTATGGGAATCGCACCACACATGGAGGACTGCAACACTTGGGGTACAGTCTTTGCTTCCATTTACACAAAAACACACGGTGTTCCGTCTATGGCAGTAATACCAGAAGTGCTAAAACCTATTCAAAATTAATACGGTCCAGAGCCAGCTTTAAATCTAGGTATGAAATTACTGAAAGATTTCAAGCAGGTCTCGGCTATATTATTAGCCAACATAAAAGGAGAAGCAGCATCTGTGGCGATCCACCAGAAGTTGAAGGAAACAGTTATAGAAGATCCTGTTGAGCTTGCAAAAATCATAGAAAAATGCTATGAAGAATTAGGTAGAGACAGCTTGGGTGGGAAACCAGTAAAGCCCCAACTGCTCGAAAATCCTGAAAAATTATTTATTAAAAATAATTTAAACACTCCTAAAAAGAACTGGGATGGAAATAAACAATCCACTCCCAAGGAAAAAGTTTTCCAGTCCAGAGGAAGGTCTCCTCGACGGAGGGAAAGAACTCCGACTCGAGAACGCCAGTCTCCCCAGAGGGAGCTCTCTGAGAAAAGATATAACCTTAGAAATAGGGATAATCTGAAAAAACCTGATAGATATCAAAGTATTGATACACGTCCCTCTCGATCTTTTCCACAGAATTCGGAAAGAAGAGGACGGTCAGACCCAGGAGAGCACACCGAGTCCAAAGACAAGGAACCTGCTCAGAGTAAAAAATCTCAATTTCAGAAAAAGAAGGTAGCCAGTATTAGAGTAATCAACCATGCCGAGAATACTGAGGACACAGTTGAAAAACAGGGAGTGGGCATTGACAATGTTGGACAGTGCAGCAGAAATCAGTATAGCGCGCAAGATCTTGATGAGTCATCTGGAGACAGTGGACACGAATGAATACATTCAGGTTGAAACTGCCGACACCAGACTTAGCGAGCCCCATAAAATATACGAAATAACATTGCGTATAGAGGGTGATAAGACTAGGAAAATTAGGGGTCTATTTTGGGATAAGCTCTCAAAAGGCTATGATATTCTGTTAGCTGAAAAAGATTGGCCCCCAGAGTTTGTCAGGGAGTGCCCTCGGGGCGAAGAAGTGATTATGCCTGCCTTCTCGAATCACATTCCGATTCACAAAAAATATACCTATGCAAGGAAATGGGCAGTAGCCCAGGCACCTGCATTGTATAAAAATCATGTAGGATGGGATGAGGATTCTCCTCCTCACAAAATCCAATTAAAAAGTGAACCAACTGCCCAACGGCAGTATCCCATAAAGCAAGAAGCTAAAAAACAGGTCAGGGAGATCTTAGATCAACTTGAATACCAGGGGGTGATTGAAACATGCACCTCTCAAATGAACAATCCTTTGTTTCCTGTCTCCAAGCCAGACAATTCATATCGTCTAGTTTTGGACTACAGACATCTTAATACATGTTGTAAAACTTTTGCAGTACAAAACTCGCATAGTGCAACCCTAATGAATAACATAGTTAGGAAAAAATATAAAACGACATTAGACATATCTAATGGTTTCTTTTGTCAAAACATTGCACCAGAAAGCAGATATTTGACCGCTTTCTCTGCATTTGGGTCGCAGAAAAATTCTGTCGACTCCCACAGGGGTTCAAGAACAGCCCAGGACTATTCTCAGCTAGGGTAACAGAGTTACTACAAATCTATGATGATGAGGCATTATCTTACGTAGATGATATCTATCTCACAGACGATGACTTGGATACTCACTTGAAAAGGGTGAACACCATTATACTTGGGTTCGCAGCAGAGGGTTACAAATTCAACTTTAAAAAGTCCCAGATTGCCCATCTGACAGTACTATTTTTAGGGTACGAATTATCAAGTGAAGGAAAAAGCCTAGCGGACAACTTCTTAGAGAAGTGCGCTGTAATCCAAGCTCCAAAAACGCTGAAGAATTTACAATCCATTCTAGGTTTTCTGAATTTCGGAATAACTTACATCCTAAATTACGCAGAGAGGGTTAAACCTCTCTACGAACTAATTAAACCTGATTTTAAACAAATCAATTGGACTCAAAAACATACAGAAATGTTGAGATCACTGCAAACAGACTTGTTAGCAAAAACAAAATTAGATACACGTGACAACACGATCGATCTTGTAATCCGAGTCATCCCAGGAAGATGCGGATTCACATACCTGACCTCTAATGAGGGAGAAAAGGTACCAATTTCAATTAAATCACACTTGTACACACAAGCAGAAAAAACATTCAGTCACACAGAAAGAACTGTGAAAGCAGTGCAAATCGCATTAGCAAATGAACGAGAACTAGCACACGGCAAACGGATTAATATCCTTACAGCGGAATCCGCCTTCGAGGCGCTATTCAGCCCAGTAAACCTGCCTACAGTGTCACTGGATCCGAAATGGATACAGTGTATAGATTCTCTGGGAGCGGAAGATGTGAAATACTATTTCGCCCCGCAATTTGAAGAACTGAATGATTTAGAATATGAAGAAGAATATCCTCTGCCAATGGAAATTCTGCCTCTCCCACAATACGCCTGTATAATCTATACAGATAGCTTTGTACAGCATTTCAACGTAGAGAGAAAATCCTACGATGCAGCATGTGCGATCATTAAAGGTCGTTGGCTGTGCGGTAAATTCAGACCCAAAGTAACAAAAACTGAATCTGTAAGAAACTGTTCGGTTCAGAGAACTAAAATCAGATCTTTAAAGATGGCGCTCGAAAATGCAGAACGTGAATTCCCGACACTTATCGTGTGCGATTCTCATTTTTGCGTCAACTCTTACAATAACAAACTGCAGAGTTGGATCAAAAACGACTACAAAGATGACACAGGTGCCACAATAAAGCATAAATTGCTCTGGAAACAAGTAGCTCTTTTACACAAAGAACTACGAAAGACTCACGTGATTCACGCACAGAGTCTTCAACGTGATGGCGTTCACGTTGCAGGGAATTCATTGGCTAATACAGCCACAGCGGAAGCAACTAAACCGGCTTCCGTAGCCACAAAAAAGTGTACAGATAAATACATAGACGGGGAAACCATGCTGGCAGTAAAAACGAACGTAAAAGGCGACTGTGCAGCACTACCCGTAAACTATCCACTCAATTATGCATACATAATCGATGCAAACTCCGTTCCTTTTGCTCGAATCCCTGGAGTGGGGGACAGAGTAATTCCAAACACGAACAGGAGAATATTTTTAATAGCAGACGCACACATGGGATTGGGTCTGAGACACCAAACAATCAGGGACTCTCTGACTGAATTATAATCAGTATACTGGTGGCAGGGAATGAGTGTAGAACACCAAATATATGCAAACAACTGTGAAAACTGCAATAGGGATCGCAGTAGTGAACCATGCTACCGGCTACCGATCAGAAACAGCGTAACGCTGCCTGCACCCCAACCTGCGTCCTATTAATCAGTTAAGGCTAAACACACTTAAAAAATGAGGCCTCCAGCACTCGGCTGACGCTAGAACTGTTATAAAAGATTTGCGAGTCTTTATCGGCACATACGCAATTACCACGTTCCATTCTGACCAGGGTCCTGCTTTCAGCTCTCGAGCTTATAAGGAGGCCATGGCTAGCATGGGAATTGGGTTGCGGTATTCTTGTCCGTCGCACAAGTGTGGTAGAAAGAAAAAACCATGACATAAAGCAATCTATAACTGCGAAGGTATTAGGTTCAGGCGCTGGGTGGGTCAAACATTTAATAAGTGTCCAGACTAGTCTTAATAACATGCCAAGAAATTCTCTAAAAGGTTTCAGCCCATACGAACTATTGTTCGGAATTAGAATGCGTATTCAGGACCTCGATAGTCAGATGTCAGTGGTACAAGAAGAAACAACGCACTTTGATGTAAAGGATCGTTTGGCTGTTTTACAGGAACTGAATGAAACAAGAAAATCCTTAAGCAACATAAAGTTAAAGCAACAGCCAAATACCACTGACAAGGCACCACCAGCCACAGCCCCAGCAAGGCCTGTCTGGATTCCAAAGATTGGGGATCTACTCAGAGAAAAGATCGCGGTGAAGAAGGAATTTGGGCCTTCTTACAGAAAAGCAGTACCTGTCTTGGCAGTCACCGGAACAAGATCAGTTGTACTACCGCCCCTTGCTGGTAAAAAGGAGAACAGAGTTGTGTCCATCGGCCTGGTAAAACCACAAGCATGTGGCCTATAATCAACAGTAGGCCCAGTGGACTCCCAAGAAACAACAGAATACCCAAACTTGCAACAATCCAAGAGGTTCAAACTGAAAGACTAATCACATTCGATCAGCCTGCAGTGCACAATGAAGGACTATGCAATAATGCCATGGAACTCGTGCCTCTTGAAACACAGATTGAAACAGTTCGTCAAGAAAGATCACCAGTCTACACTAATGTGGCATCAGAAAATGCTACCGAAAGACAGATTGAAAGAACAATCCCATCAATTGACGGAACTGCCTCTGGTTATTTCATCAACTTCGACAAATTCTCTGAAGATCAAAACGACCCCGAAGTGATGCCAGAAACAAAAAAGACTTTTAAAGAAAAAGCAATGGAACTCTTTCATCAACTAAAGGAAATCTACCTTATTTCCCCTTGGCTAGAGTTCTGGTTCGGTCTAGGTGTATTTTTCCTCCTGCTTTGGCTCATCATGGTACTGTGTTTGGGAAAATTCATTGAGGGAAAATATATTACAATGGACACAGCAAGTCAGAACATCAACTTAGTCCTGAAACCACACAGATCATCCCACGTGAAGAAAAGAGAACTGTCAACAGTAAATGTCACAGCAATTGCAATACCTGGTGGGGTAGTATGGGAGAAAACTGACTATGAGATATATGGTCCGGTCGAAATCCTGAAGTATCCTCATCAACTAAAGGTTTCCTTAAGTGACTTTGTAACACCTAGTACATTCTCTGATGATTGGGACTTTAACAGTATTAATGACATGATGTCTGATTTAGTAATGTCAGCTAGATTCACAGATCATGATTATTTACAAGGTTCATCTAGTTATGAGCAGTTATTCTGTTACACACACTATGGTGATCATTACTTGCATAAATCTGCACAGCCTAGAAATGTTTTTTATGTATAATCAATGGGAACATTGTGCTACACCACCTAAAAGCAGTTCTAAAGCATTTTTTGAGAAATTCAAATACTTCTCAGGGTTTAACACCAGTAATGCAGAAACGTTTTATTACAAACTGTTAGATAAAACAGGAATGAAAACAATGCTGACAAATTCTAAATTGATATATTCAGAAGCATTTTATGACAAAATGATGACATTTGGTTTTGATTATTGGAAAAATAATATTGAAACGAAAACAATTTGGGGTACAAAAGATTGGCAGGTGCAAGGCATTGAAGCACTATTTAGAACCTGCATGATACCAGAACAAATGTTGTTTTTAAATGACACAATACACCAAACATCTTGTCTTGGCCTAGCTAAGATCAAAGACCTTAAAACACCGTCTATACCAAAGCCAATACCTGAGAATGCAACTGCAGATATTGAGTTAGACGTGTCACAAATTTTACATTTCAACAGAACACATCCTGATTGGAAAAAGTGGTTAATCTGGCCTACTGACACAAACAGCTGTCAAGATAGATTCCTGAATAAAACACAGGGGTTAAAAATGACCAGATTAGACTCGAGATATTCCCAGAGACAACATCCAGGGATAATAACAACATACAGTGTAGGGAAACTCTGCCTTGAATGGCTAACTTCATCCACACTGGCTGAAATTAAGCAACACTTGTCTTTACTAAAAGATGGTGCTGATTTGCGCAATTTCATTCTTGGACCACGCAAACAGCGTCAAAAGCGTTTCATAGCGACCAGTATCTATGCTGCGTACAACGAGGCTTGGAAAGTCAAACAAATTGAAACTGCTGAAAAAATACGAGAAATTGATCGTATTAATTTGGAGAAATCACTTTCTGTAGTAGACAATGGGTTAATGACTCTGTCTTCCAGAATATATTCGTTGGACAATATTGTATCCTCTGCCTTTGATGTGATAGATAGAGACTTGCTAATGTTACAACATGGCCAATCTCAATTGCGTTCTATTATAGAATTAGGCTGGACGCTGCAAAATCTTCGTTCAGGCTATGTGCCTTGGCGTTTAATCAACACAACGTCATTATTTTCCATTTTTAACCTTACTGATAAACAGATCAGTTTGGCACAGAAAGGAGCAGACTATACAATCCTGAGCATCGAAAAACTCGAGAGATTACCATTGACAATGTCAGAGAGTCCTGTCATTGAATGGATAATACACGGAATTATCACAATTCCGATAACAACTTTCCGATTTAAAAAGTGCCTTGAGTACATACCTGCTGGCCAGTATGAACAATTGGGTAAAAGATATGTAAAATCTGAATGGAAATTACCATACACACATTCTTGCTATAGTGACAGCGACAAAAATGTATTTCTTAGTGGTGAGAACTGTAAACATTCACTAAGCGGTATGCTTTTGTGTCAGGGTATTAATTTACACGGAGCATGTGATGGAAATTCTAACAACCTTTCATGCCACCAGCTAGTCACACCTGCAACTCAGATAGAGCCCTTCTTTATGCAACTTTCAAACGGGAGTTACATTCTTAGAACGGATCACAGATGTTGTGGCCTTGTGCCAGGGAAAAGTTATCTAGTAAGAGTAACATCCATGGTCAAATGCTGTATGCAAGCATTGTTTCCGAGTGGGCCTGCAGACACAGTGACTCCCATCTGGCCTCGTCTGAATCTCTATTCTATACGAATTGATACATTAAGCAAAATGAAATCTGTACTTTTACAGACAACAGTGCCTATAACGTCATCAAAAGAGACGTATGATCTTCTAGTTGCAAGGACAGCTACTGAAGTTCATGACCTTTTATCAACAAATTGCCCCGTGCATTTCGTAGAAATGTTGAGCCAACTCCTTAACATGTCTAGTGCCACAAGCATCCCAGGCATATTTAAGACAGTCTTTACGGGACTTCTAACACCCTTCCAGGCAATTTTGGGAATCGTTCCTAATTTTGTACACTCTGTTTTTGGCGGTATACCATTATTTTTGGGACTTGTAGCAGGGATTTTATTTTTGACCCTCCTGCTTCGTTATGGCAAGCCAAAACTCAGACATAGCTCCCATGGGAATGGAAGAGACAATCCTAGCAATGCGCTACCGGGACAGGATAACTAACGTCCTTGGATTGGCCAGGCTGAGAGATCTAAACATGACCTGGTTCCTTTCATTCAGACCTATATGGCAGAACTGTATCTTAGCGGTACTAAGATGTATGCTATGCGGAGATGAATGCGTGTTGGACATCTGTCTTTCACTTCCATCAGCAGTACCAACGGACGTCGATACTTTGCTCAGTCCAATAACGGCTCACGCATTGTGTTGTCCCCAGCGGCTACCAATCCTGATGACAGCATTCGTTGAGACTCCTGTACTACGACTAGGTGGTAACAGTGGAGCGAGTGACAAAAGCAGCATCACCCAGGTACGGCCTTCTGTGAGCATTGCTGCTCCTGACTACGATGACAGCAATCATTCTCACACCTGCCAAGTTACAGCGCTATCTAATTTGGTTGAACTGTCACCTGATTTTGTAGACCAATTCTTTGAGAGCCTGTCTGATACGATGTTCTCACCCGTACAAAAATAATAACTTTGGAGAAGCTTTCCGACACACAGCGTTCCCATGAACTCTGAATTCGGCCTTCAGTTTTGATCAACAGAAACTGCAAAAAGCTTTGGAACTCTATTTCCCCGTTCAAGCATTAATTCTTTTGAATGGGACATTTTTAATATTGACCCTTTTTGGCACGAACAATACTTTGCTTAAGGTAAAAACTATTCTTAGAGAACAGAAGCCTCAAACTTCTATTTCTAAACACATCTAGAGACATAATAAGTTACACCAGCCTCTAGCACATTTATTACAATGCATTTATATGTGATGATTTATCTCGCCCTTCTTCTGTCAGAGATACTTCATGTGTAATTCTTTTTGCTTAAATCGTTCATTGATTTCATATGCAATAATTTTTGAATGATTTCTATGCTTCAGAAAAAACGTACAGTACTTAAAATTTCACGAATGACAAATACGCCTATTTCGAATGCATTTATGTATTTTGGGGTGGGCAATGTTACACATGCATCCTATTGCTCTAGTTTTAGTAATTTGATGGACATGAAAACGTGGAGTGGGTGTTGCGTGTTTATCTAGGTTCCTGATCGATACTGTGACCTTATGCCCCTATTCGGCTATAAATCCATTTATTCCCTATATTGGCATAACCGTTCAAGTGCGATTTTCAGAAAGTCATCTCTGGCCTCACACGAACAGAGCCACATTCCAGCATAGCTCTCTGCCACTTCCTTTGCGACCAATTAGTGCAATGACAGAGAAGGAGTCACTATCTGATATTCCTAGATTAACACTCCGAGTTCTTCAACAAGATAAAAACTCAGCAAACCTGGAAATCCCCGCTTGCTGTGTTTTGATTAGTAATGGAACTCTAATGAGCAACTGATAGCTATCACTTCCTAGTGACATCTTTAATTGACGTCTTATGTCCAGCAAACTTGCGTCAAACCCGGCACCTGTCAGGTATAAATATTACCAACGTTGCCTTAAGCAAAAAGCTGTTGTGCTGTTGTATGCTGCCGTGCACCCTGTTGTGCATCCCATAGCTGCTGCAGGCAGTACGCTGCTGCTGCTGTCCCTTGGTGGTGAAGCTACTGATACCATTATCGCTGCTAAAGCGCGAACGATGGTGCAGTACGCTTAGGAGCTGAACAGCCGTCCCTCTGCGAAGAGCCCAGCAGATTCCAGCTGCCCGCGGATGCTGTCCCCCCTCCTTCCTCGACGCGCTAAAGAGAGCCGCTGCCTTTCTCCTGCAGAGAAATCCAGCTCCAGCGTTTCCGGTCTGCCCTCGCGGGTGACTGGGATATCGAGTGCCCCCTGAAGGAAATACCAGACTTCCATCATTCTATTCAGAGGTATGGTGTTGACTAAACCCTTAGACGAGAATTCTTGAAGCAAACCTTGGCAAAACCAACTTAACTTAAAGCTACTTACTTACTCCCCTTCCACGTGTTAGGCTTAGGTCAGGCACACTGGGGTAGGCTTAGTTAGAAGCACCAGTTGAGTATTTTAGCCTAATATATATATGACTGTATATATGTTTTATTACTTTTAAACCATTGTATGGCTAAGAAACCATATCAATGCTTTTACAGTTCTATTTCGCAATACTTATCTTACTGTACGTACTTTTTATAATAACAAGTCTTGCAATTGTGGCAATACATTTCTCTTGTACGAGAAGAAAGACTGTTCAATAAATGTTAACCCTTTATTGACAAACGCCCGTCTCTCTATTCTCTACATCTCGTGAAAGTAAACTGCACTAAACTGACTGAGTGAAATACATGTCTATTGTTTCACACGACCCTAGAGATTGACTCTTGATCTGAGGAGCAAAGTTGTCATGTTGCACGGTTGTTGGAAAGCTGAATCCCTTCTTGTCTGTGCCAGGGAAGCTGATCACTTCCCATGCAGAGAAGAAAGTTTCCAGTGACCTCTGAGCTAGTTGGTAACACACCCAATTAAGTTTAGCATAGTCAGTGGAGGCCTGGAATATCCGCAGTTCCACGTCGATACTACTGTTTATGTTATTCCAATGCGCAGGGCCTAGTGGGAAACTAGGAACTACACTACAATACCCCAATAATTTGAAATGCTGTAGGATAACTCATTGGTCTCAAAGTTTGAAATCTAGTGGGTGAGAAACTTGACAGCTTCTGTAATTATATGACCTCAAATCTGAATAATTTCTCACATTGTTAAACTCTGTTAAGGTTAGCTATATTTGAAGCTTCAGTCACACTTTGTTGTTGGTAATTGCTCAGACGTGGCCACAAATATGTGTGAGCACTGTTAAAAAATTCTCCAAAACCAGCAAATATTTTGTGCAGCAGGTATAGACTAACATATGGTGCATTCTTCATTGAAACAAGTTTGATTATGTTCAGTTATGTGCAGCACGTTTTATGTAGCTAATGTCTGTTGCCAGCAAGGCTTGTATTTTGTAAATTCAAAGTGGAAAACTTTATAGACCAAAGATTATGCTAGACTGCAGCTGGGCCGATGTGAACCTGAATCCATGTTTTTATAGTTTACAACAGTGGTGGCCATCTTGCAACTGATGCTTGAACTCCTGTTCAGCTTTGCGGTTGTCTAGTGCAGGGGCTACAGGGTCTGGAGCTGGCACACTCACACCGTTCTTCCTCCTTTTGCCCTGCGCTCACACAAGCACACACCTCACCTTGAACTTACAGCAACCACAATGCACTCGTCCCTTGCCATGAACTCACACTGTTGTCTCTCTATTTACCCTTTAGTCACATCAGTACACTGCTCACCCTGAACTCACAGTGATCACACTGCACTCACACCACTCACCATGCACTCACGCTTTTCACCCTGCACTTACACAAGCTCACTACTCACCCTGCACAGATGTGCCACTTTACTCACCTGTCCCTCTCACTGATCACTTTGCAGTCTCACTCAAGCACGCACATTTCTCACCATGCATTAATTTCTCTCACTCTGCACTTTCATCCACACCCAAACTCATAAGTCACATCACTAACCCTACAGTCACTTCTCTCACCCTACTCTCCCGCTATCACATCACTCACAGTGCATTTAAATAGGCACTCCTGACACTCACACAGCTCATACTTGACTCACATCTTTACACACATCTTCACTCACATGGGCACAACACTCACCCTGCACTCCTATCACCCTGAAGTCACACCATTTACTCTTCACTTCCTCCTTTCACCTTGTACTCACACGGACAAACTCTTCAGCCTGCATTCATACAGACACCATGTTCATCCTACCTGCACTTAGGGACAACAGTCTGTCGGAACTCTTAGGAACACGCCACTAACTCCTCTCACCAGTCCCTTTCACAGATCACCCTTGATTCTTGCCATTCACTATGCACCACCCACAAGCACACCACTCATCCTGCATTTACACAGCGCACACCACCTTGCACTCCTCTCACTCTGCATGCACTCCTCTCACTTGGCACTCACAAGGGCCCTCCTCTTACGTCGCATTCGTACAGCTCACCCGACACTCACATTAGAAAACGTTACTCCCTACACTTGCATCACTCATGCTGCACTCCCTCACTCTATTCACCATCATCTAGCACTTACATGAGCACATCTATTACTGTGCACATATAAAAATTGCTCAACTCTCATGAATCTACACATTTCTACAAAGGCACCCATAAAAATACTGGTTCTTTCCGTGGTACTAGAATCATACTTAATTCCATCTGCAACAACGGGGCTGGTGCAAGAAGGGAGAGTGGACTGAGAATGTGGGATGGCACGAAGAGGGAGTTTAGAGCAGAGGCTTTGGGGTATGGTGGTGGATTTAGGAACGTGTGTCAGATTCAGCCATTCCTGGCTTTCCATTCACCACAATGCTTCATCGCGAGACATGTAGTTTTCTTTTACATTGCAAGTTGACTCTCAAAAACTCCAAAATGTAATGTGTTACTGGATGAAATCCATGGTTGCAGAATAGGTCAAGCATTTCATTGGGTCAGTTGGATGCTGTGATGCTACATGTTAGAATGTGTATTCGTTAATTCCCAATACTGTAACTGCCCCACACAGCTGTTTTAAGGAAGTGCATTTTTCATTCACATCATACTTGTAACAAACATTGACAAGGCAATATAATATTATTTTGAAAAACATAGAGAATCTGTTTTTATTACGTTTCACTAAAAGGCAAGGTAGGTAAAGCATCAGGGCAAGCTATTCTGACTCAATAATAGTAAATAGTAAATTTACTAATGGAAGTGTGAGGGTCAGTGTGCGTGTGTGACAGAGTACAAAGGTAAGAAAGAGTGCAAGAGATAGAGTGAAAGTGTGTGTGTAAGCTTGGTATGAGTGCGAGTGTGGTGCTGGTCTGGCATACTGAAGGTTAATCTTGCCTTACGGACAAGGGCAGCTTATGCATGGGGGTGTTAACGATGGAAATCTGCAGGCCCTCACATGCTTCTATGAACAGTCTAACTGAAAAAGCCGCCAACCCCGTCATATCCAGCGGCAGGGACACAGAACATGCGTCACCACCACGCCTGGCCAAAATGCCCTGACATGATGCATGTAACTCTTAGCATATGGGGTGGATCCATAGCAAAATGTTGGAACTGATATTTGACGTAGCTTTTGTCATAACATTTCCTGTAATCGTTTCATCTGGAGTGTCAATGGCAACATTCTAACCCTTGTATCCCAGAGGGAATTTTTAGAGGTGCCCCCATGACGGTGGCTCAAGTATCCATGTTAAATTTCTGGTAGTCATATTGAATGTACTCATTCACAAGGGATTCACCCATGAAAAATGAGGACCTGAGTATAGTGAAAGCTATTTCTGACTTAAGACATTTAAAACAAATCAGATTTACTCCTAGGAAAAGCCAGGCTGCCCTGGTGCACCATAAAAGTACTGGAATATTTCATGAATGCCACATAAGGGTCTGCTGCACTTTAGAAATGTGATCCTAAAACTTTAAAAAAACGATCAGGGGAGAAGTCTACTCCCCCTTAAATCACGTACAAGAAATCAGTTAAACTGTTTTGCTTGTTGGAATTTGGGGAGAAGTATAACACCCCACCACTTACATAGATCTTTTTCCTCATATATGCTCTGACCCCATTTTTGGAAATGCTTGTCCAGCCCCATTGCTGGGAGCAGGACTGGCTTTAGGGCAGTGCAACTGTTGCAGCCGCACCTGGAGGTGTCTTTGGAAGGGGGCGCTGTGTTTAAAAATAATTTTTGGTTTAAAAGCACATGAACATCCTTGTGCATCAGGCGTGTTCCTGGCCATAATCTGACTCCCATTGCAAGGACAACCTGCTGCCTGCATACAACGCTGACCTTTCGCGACACCCACTTCGCGGGTGCCGCTCATCACCTGCCTGCCTCCGTTCTCCCTGGTGTGAGCGTCCACAGTCGGTGGAAAGCCATCTTCGCTCCCAGGTTGAGTACAGCGGAGGTCAAGAGAGCGGCAAGCCTACCGGGGGACTGCGAGTACCAGCAGCCTTAGCTCACCACAGCTGCTGCCTCTTCCCCCGGCGGCCACGCCCCCAGCCTTCGGCCTCTTGAAGCGCTGAGCTGCGCACACAGAGTGGTGTGTTCCTGGCCATAATCTGACTCCCATTGCAAGGACAACCTGCTGCCTGCATACAACGCTGACCTTTCGCAACACCCGCTTCGCGGGTGCCGCTCATCACCTGCCTGCCTCCGTTCTCCCTGGTGTGAGCGTCCACAGTCGGTGGAAAGCCATCTTCGCTCCCAGGTTGAGTACAGCGGAGGTCAAGAGAGCGGCAAGCCTACCGGGGGACTGCGAGTACCAGCAGCCTTAGCTCACCACAGCTGCTGCCTCTTCCCCCGGCGGCCACGCCCCCAGCCTTCGGCCTCTTGAAGCGCTGAGCTGCGCACACAGAGTGGTGTGTTCCTGGCCATAATCTGACTCCCATTGCAAGGACAACCTGCTGCCTGCATACAACGCTGACCTTTCGCGACACCCGCTTCGCGGGTGCCGCTCATCACCTGCCTGCCTCCGTTCTCCCTGGTGTGAGCGTCCACAGTCGGTGGAAAGCCATCTTCGCTCCCAGGTTGAGTACAGCGGAGGTCAAGAGAGCGGCAAGCCTACCGGGGGACTGCGAGTACCAGCAGCCTTAGCTCACCACAGCTGCTGCCTCTTCCCCCGGCGGCCACGCCCCCAGCCTTCTAGCGTAAAGGAAGAGGGGCCTATCCCGCAACGCGGGACGCACGCGGGACGCAGGCCGGGGCGAAGACCGGGCAAAGAGCGGGCCGTTTGAGGCCGTTCGAGATCGTGAGAGTCCGGTCCGGCCCATATCCCTAAGCACCACACACTGGTCTTCCCGACACAGATAACCATCATCTCTCTGACCTCTACAATAACCCTGTCAGACAGCTTAGCAAGATCTCCTAGCAACATATCACGGAAAAATGAATACGAGATCTAGCAAGCAGAAAAAATCTAAAAAGAACGGGATAGGAGAAAAACTGTTAGGTCCAATGGATGACTTTCTAGCTAAAGCAAATTCCTTCATAGACCAAAGCATAAGTCTAATGGAGGGAAGAGTTTCATCCGAACTTGCAATAGCACGCCGCTCCTCAATGGGGCTACTAGCAACCGCAAGAACGCCAGAACTACAGTCAGCGCCAAACCAAACCTCGGCGACTGCAAATAGACTCAGCCTTCCAAATAATGTAAACCTTTCACCTTCTCAACTATCCATAACTTTTACAGAGAGCGACTTAGAGAAAACCCCTGACATCTTCCCTGACCCAACCCCAGAAGAAATAAGGCAAAAGAGAGGGAAGCGGGAGGGTGCCATAAAGAAAAGGAAAACTAGGAAAACTCCAGAGCACACCGAAAATCTCAAACCGTCCGAACACATAGTTTTGGTCGGTGATACAAACCCGGCAACTCTATCCCACCCCACGGTTCCCCCAAACAATAATATTGTAACAATCCATCATGTACCACAAGATTTCCAAGACTCCTTAATACCAGAACCCCTTATACCACACCAATCAGGTAGAGACAGGGAATCAGCGAGGCTAATTAAGGAGATAGCCTCCCTCCTAAATTCCTACATTCGCCCTTTAGAAACCAGACTCAGCAATATTGAGAGCCAATTAATAAAAATCTCTGGCTCCCTCAAACCTATATTCCCACAACCCCAGCCTAAACCAGCCCCAATTCCCACGACCACACTTCCCGTACATAAGAAACCCGCAACTTTACCTCCACCACAGACCAAAAAACAAATTGCAGTAAAAGTTCCCACAGTAACAAACCCTCCCACTGCACAAAAAACAATCCCAAAGCCTCTGGCCATTCCCTCACAAACCAATTCCCACCCGACACCAACAGTAAATACCCCAACAATAAATACAACTGTTCCTAAAACTCCCGCTACAACAAATGCAAATGCTCCAAAAACAAAAGGTCAACAGGGGGGGATTACTGACCACAGACCTATTTTAAACTTGCCCCCTGAGGCATCCCCATTTGTGGTAGTCATGACGGGGGTCCCCGAACTTACAGGTGAGGGGACAGAACCTAACTGGTCGTTAAAGAACAAAGTCCAGTATTGGTTGAATACAAATCGCCCCGTCCCGCCACCCTGGAAAAGCAAAATAGCATCAGTATCCCGTACCTCGTGGGTAGGTCACAGGAAAAAAACCATCCGGGGGGATTGCATAGTTATCACGTTTGAGGACCCCAGCATAGCTGATTATATCTGCTCCCGGGACTACAATAACTCCTCAGGAGGGATTGCAACAAGATCTCTGTCGTATTTTTATCCAAAAAGGTTTAACAATAACAACTACCTACGTGATAATGATAACATCTGGCGGAAACCAATCCCACAGCCATGGGAGCTAGACTTTACTGGTCCCAAACTACCACCACAACTTAATGACCCGAATAACTCCTGGTGGCCAGTAAATCAGAACCATCAGCAGAGAGAGGCCCCATGGCAGCTCATCGGCCCACAAAATAGATTCAGAAACTGGGAACAATGGGAGAGACCACCCCACCAACCTTATGGACCCAGTTACAGAGATAACATCTACGGACAAAATTGGATGGGCATACCAACCTCGAACAGGTTTAGCGGCCTGGAAATGGTCGATTGACCAACAATTATACCCCTGGAGCCCCCACAAACAACTGTGACCTCCCCTGTCCTTATCACAGTCCCCCCACAAATGGAAAACACAGCTTCAGAAAATATGTCCACCCAGCTTTCTGTGATCTTCTGGAACGTGGCCGGCCTCCGAAACAAGATCGAGGATGGTACGGCCGCTGGCTTCCTAAAGGACACTCAAATCATTTGCCTACAAGAAACCTGGGCAACGGCAACTTTTTGTGTATTCTTTCTATAATTCAGGAAAAAATAACCGAACACTGTCACTCTAAACAGAAAACGGAAAATGCCCACATATTATGGGGAGGAGATTTTAACCTACATCCTTGCCCCAACAACGATACCTGTGGTCTGATGGACGAGCACGAAAACCCCTTAGTCCACTTTACCCACTCAGGAGCAGGGACAGCCATGAATAAAATACTGTCTGATTTGGATTTGCAAATTTTAAATCCTATCCATCAACCAAATAACACACTGGAACCAACGTACAGAGGAAGGGGCCATAAGACTACCTTGGACTATGTAATAGGCACAGAAGCTTTGAAAGCCCAAACTAACAATTTCAAAATGTTGGAAAATAACCTCAGCGACCATTCCGCCATAAGCCTAAACCTAGGAACAAACCAACCAATAACATTGATGACAACCATGGCATCCGCACTAACCCAGAATCGGCTTGAATTGGGCAAAAGGAACGGATTTACCATAAGATGGGAAAAAGTGGACCCTAACATCTTGACAAAGCAATTAATAACATCTGCATATGATAACATAATGATCTGTCTCGATCCCTGTGCGGAACCAAAACAAATATTGGAAAACTTCAACATTATAATAGAACAAATTAAAAACTTTTTAACTAAAACATCTAAACGAAATAGTTCCACAGGATGGTTTAACCGAGACTGTACCAAAGCGCATACTAATCTGAGGAAAGCTCTCGGAAAACCAAACAGAGACAAGTTAAATATCCAATCACTTCGACGGGAGTATAACTCCGTCAGAAAAACAAGGAAAAAAGAGCTAAAACAATCCTTGTGGAATGCTTTGCACCGGAGTGCACTCACGAAAGACAGCCAGGCATTCTGGAAAATAGTTAAAACCCCATTCCTAACCGATTCCAACGGCCCAAAAATCGACGTGGCTATTGATGAGGACACGTGGGTGAATTATTTCTCGAAAATCTTCAATTTGACATCTAGTACTGAAGAATCCCAGTATACCACCACTGTAGTAACCTATCCTATACCACTGGAGGTGGATTTGCAGGACTTTGAACTGGCGCTATCCCTAAGCAAGAGCAAGAAAGCCCCCGGCCCTGACGGGGTCCCAGTCGATCTATTCAAACATCTTCCTGACCTCTGGGTACCAATAATTACAAGAGTTTGCATGGCAACAACCAAACTTGGTCTGTTAGATTCATGGTCCTCCTCTACCATGGTACCAATTTTTAAGAAGGGGGACCGACAAGATCCTAAATGCTATCGACCAATATCGCTTCTTGACTCTTTGGGCAAAGTTGTGGGCCGAGTCCTCCTTGAAAAACTACAAGACTGGGCAGAAGACAAAAAGATCCTCTCGGACCTGCAGTTCGGGTTCAGAGAGGGTTTTGGAACCATCGAACAGGCCTTAAATCTAAGCTTGTTAACATCAAAGTACACCCACGCCAAACCTGGTGCCATCTACATGGTTTACGTAGATTTGTCCTCCGCATTCGACTGTGTCTCGCATGCTAAGCTTTGGTCACTGCTGAGCGAAATGGGGGTAGATCCCCCCCTTCTGGACTTTTTAAGAGAGCTGTACAGTGAAGCCACGGCGAAAGTGAGGTTTGGGACAAGAGGCGAACTGACGAGGCCATTCAAAATAGAGCGGGGAGTGAGGCAAGGCTGTGTTTTGGCCCCCTTCCTCTTCTCCTTGTACACCAATGGATTAGAAGAGACCATGTTGAGAGGAGGAAGGGACCTCCCTAGAGCAAAAGACCGCCTGATCCCCGCCCTATTATACGCGGACGACGCTGTTATACTAGCGCGTACCCCCATTGAACTGCAGAAATCCTTATCTAAATATGCAGATTTCATGGGTGCTCTGGACTTGCACATCAACATCAAAAAAACTTTTGTCATGGTGGTCGGTGGACCAAGAAAAGCTCCTAAATCCATTTACTTGAAAGAACAAAAAATAGAAAAGACCTCACAATATCCCTATCTAGGGGTTATGATTGATGACGCCCTAAATTGGAAAGCGGCGGTTGAGGCTAGGAGACATTTATTTAAACGTGCAATTATGGCATTAATGAAATTCTCAAACAAACTTGGGAAAAAACCCCAGGTAGAACTACTACAGATCTATGCTGCGAAATGCCAATCCATCGCATTATACGGCGCAGGGATCTGGGGTCATATTCCTACTGGTTCTATTCAAAAAGAGGAAAACACTTTCATAAGATTCCTTCTATCAACACCACGAGGCACCTCCACCTATGCCTCACACATAGAACTGGGAATATCATACATTGAGGATTTAATTAAAATCCAACCTCTCTTACTTTGGAGGCGAGTCTGGCTGTCGGAAAAGAATACTCTGACCAAAACATCGTACAGGACATTATGGAGTTGGACCACGCCCACAAAATAGCTTGGCTCTCCTATGTAAGACACTTCTTTTCCGACATGGGTCTACAACAATATTATCATAAACCAGAAGACCTAAAAAACATATCCAAAAAAGAACTGAAACAGACTGCATTGAGCCATTTGGAATCTTTGAGACTGTCTTCATTGATCTCAAAAAAATCTACCATGCATGCGATTTTAACACAGCAGTCTCCAAAAATCCAGCTCTATTTGACTTTAGAGATCACCGCATACGAAAAAATGCTTTTAACAAGGTTCAGAATGAACCTCTTCTTCAGACTTGTGACATTTCCGGAAAAAAATAACTGGAAAACTCAGCTGGACCTGTGTCCTTGCGATGATCTTTCTCAACAGTCCACCATGCATACAATATTGTTTTGCAAGTTCTTCCACACCCACCGAAAAATATGGCTTATCCCCTTACTAAAAAAATGGGGTTATAGACAATGTCGTCCAGCTATGCTAGCACTTCAATCTCTGGATTCTGAAACCATTGTGTATCATGTGTTGAACTTTCTAAAGTGCATTTTGAGACACAGAAACAATCTTTAAACTAAAAAGACAATTCTATATGTCACGTAAATTCTAGGCACTTTCTCTTCTTTTAAATGTATATTCAACTGCAAATTTTTACTGTGAATGTTTGAATGTCATCTTTTATGGTTTTGCAAATGCTAAAAAACCGAATAAAGATTATTATTATTATTATTATTATTGTGCATCAGGCAGTTTTCAGGCAACAATAGAAATGTCAAGATAACTGGTGATTAATGTTCCTACAAGTGAGAGTTCGAAATTTTGTCTAGTGAAAGTTTTGGCTCATCGTAAAGTAGCCCGGAGGGTTGATGTGCCTGCTGCAAAGAACGTGTCCCATGCAGATCACAGAACTGAGTGAACTATGAGTAGCATTATAAAAAAGTATACATGATTTTTCCACATTTGGTCTAATTACTTTGTGAATGAATTAAAAATAATGCATACTTGCAAACTGTGACTACATGTAGTCACAGTTTGCAAGTATGCATTATTTTTAATTCATTCACAAAGTAATTAGACCAAATGTGGAAAAATTTCACTTCAATACTATCCGATTGTATCCGTTTAACAGGCGTACGGTCTCGTGTAATGGACGATTTCTATTGGCTCACTGGAAGGTCCACAAGGTTGTCCCTGTCCCCCCCAGAAATGTTGTGTCTTCTACGCCCCTGTATTTGGGTTAAGAAGTGGCTTTTCTTCGTTCACGTACGCCAAACTTCTTTCACACACCATTCACCGCACGTTGCTCCATTCCGCACTTCCATGGGATAGTTGCAGTCTTTTATCAGTGTCCTCCGCGCACCAGCTCCGATGTTGCCGTAGTCCTTTGTTTGTGTTTGTCACCCCAACGCTGTCCGCTTGCCAATAAAGCACGGAGCTGCGCGGTCCGGAAGAGGCGGGGTGAGGGCTTAATAAATCATAAGGACCAATCAGCTGCGCGCAAGCGAGTCCTAAAGAACCGGCGGGTGGGTTCGAAAGTGAAAGGGAGTCAGACAGCAGCGAGAGCAGAGGCGGACAGCAGCGAGAGCAGAGGCGGACAGCAGCGAGAGCAGAGGCGGACAGCGAGAGCAGAGAGGCTGACAGCAGCGAGATCAGAGGCGGACAGCAGCGAGAGCAGAGAGGCGGACAGCAGGGAGAGCAGAGAGGCGGACAGCAGAGAGAGCAGAGGGGCGGACAGCAGCGAGAGCAGAGGGGCGGACAGCAGCGAGAGCAGAGGCGGACAGCGAGAGCAGAGAGGCTGAGAGCAGCAGAGAGGCTGACAGCAGCGAGATCAGAGGCGGAGATCAGAGGCGGACAGCAGGGAGATCAGAGGCGGACAGCAGGGAGATCAGAGGCGGACAGCAGGGAGATCAGAGGCGGACAGCAGCGAGAGCAGAGAGGCGGACAGGGAGGAGAGCAGAGGCGGACAGCAGCGAGATCGGACAGCAGCGAGATCAGAGGCGGACAGCAGCGAGATCAGAGGCGGACAGCAGCGAGAGCAGAGAGGCGGACAGCAGCGAGAGCAGAGAGGCGGACAGCAGCGAGATCAGAGGCGGACAGCAGCGAGATCAGAGGCGGACAGCAGCGAGAGCAGAGAGGCGGACAGCCGCGAGAGCAGAGAGGCGGACAGCCGCGAGAGCAGAGGCGGAAAGTTAGGCCGCAGGATTGTCCCGGACCCTGTACACTCCTAACTCAACGGAACAGTCCTCCTGGCCCCTTGCGGTTCTCTTCCCCCACCTGCCATGCCCGTCATCCCCGGAAGAGCAGATGACCCTGCCGCCGCGGTGCCCGAGGAGGAGCAGTCCCCCGAGGCGGAGCAGCCCCCCACCGAGTTGATGCAGCCCGAGGCGGAGCAGCCCCCCGCCGCCGTGCCCGAGGCGGAGCAGCCCCCCGCCGCGGTGCCCGAGGAGGAGCAGTCCCCCGAGGCGGAGCAGCCCCCCGCCGAGTTGATGCAGCCCGAGGCGGAGCAGCCCCCCGCCGCCGTGCCCGAGGCGGAGCAGCCCCCCGCCGCCGTGCCCGAGAAAGAGGAGCCCCCCGCCGCCGTGCCCGAGGAGGTCCCCGAGATCCTGGCGGACCCCCGCACCGGACGGCGCTACCAGCGCGGCCGCTTCCTGGGCAGGGGCAGCTTCTGCAAGTGCTTCGAGGTCTCGGACATGGAGACGGAGGAGCTGCTGGCCTGCAAGATCGTGCCCAAGAGCCGGCTGCTGGAGCCGGAGCAGAAGCTGAAGATGAGCACGGAGATCGCCATCCACCCCAGCCTGGACCACCCGCACGTGCTGCACTTCCGCGGCTCCTTCGAGGACCAGCACTTCGTCTACGTGCTGCTGGAGCTGTGCCGGCACAGGGTAAGCAGAGACCCTCCAGGCCGCAGGGCTGCTGGGGGAGCTGTGGGTGGTAACCTTAGTGGGAGGCCTATAGGACTGCTATGCATGCCCTATAGGCCTCCTATACGTATGGGTGCATTAGGTTTAGGACGAAGTGTGCGAAATTCGGAGTGCATATATTTAGGCACTATGTGCACTTTACAGACTACTTAAGTTTATTGTAGAAAGGATCACTTTGTCAGCGGTGTTGTGTAGATTTGCTTTAGTTGTTGTTGGATTGAGTTTGTGGGGGGTCAAAGAAATAGGAGCGTTATAGTTGTCTATGGGGTGCACTTGTTCTGATACTTATGATTCTAACCTGGAGTTGCAAGCAAACGCAAGGATGAAACCCCAATCCTACACTGGGCACAGGTGGTGATGGGCTGTGGCTGTCGGATGACCGAAGGGCGGGGGTGCTAGGATCCGAGGTGGCTGTATTTAATGTACAGCGTCTGTAAGGCTGCCTGGGAACCTCCGCCCCAGGGTGAGAGCTCCGCATCCATAGGGACCGCCTGACGCTCCCACTCGGTATCCCGGGAAACCCGCAGGCGGGAGATGGCGCGGCCACGCGCATAGAACAAAATGAGTACTAACTTGCACGCGCAGTTTTCTTCGCATTTAGGGTACAATGGATGCATGGAATACAATCATACAGTTCTCTTAGTGTGCAAGATGTGCCACGATTAGTTATTTTTCATTCGGGATTTCATGGCTTCACAAAGTACATTGTTTGAATTCTGAAATACACGTTTACTTTCAAACGCATTCTCGTCTCTGCTGCACTCCTTTCACAACTAAGACACTATCAAATTAAATGCTATGAGCGTCCGCGGGCTACTAAACATTCATTTTTAATCTAATTCGTTGCTTTATTGTTCCCAGTCCTCCACATTGGTTATTGGCGCCACGACACTGGCGTACACGCACTTTACAAATAGCCACAAAACCAATAGTTTAGCATCTGCACCAATAGACGCATTTGCAGCTGCGAGATTGACTTAAGAATCTGTCCCTTCATTTTCATGTTGCAGTAATGGCTTTGCATGGATTCGGCAGCAGGGTTTTCTCGGAACTAATGTTGGAAATGCAAGATCAACTCACAGATTACTACATTAATAATCCATGGGTTTGATCAATATATGCATATGGATACAAGCCTTCCCTTGCATGCAGTACTCTCTCAGATCCATATTGTCCTGTAAACGAACAGGATATGTCCTATTGTCCGGTGACAAAATGAATGTGGACATATGTTGCCCTTGACCCAAGCATGTCCTGGGCGTCGCGCTGTAAATTCCACACCCTTGTTCCAGCCCTGAAGCCTCCACTGAAATGCTATTGTTTCCTCATATTGATGGATTTGCCACAATTCACCTTCTAATCCATAATTTGCAGATTCAACGTCTTTATGGCTCTGAAAGTGCCTGTGCTTGTGTAATGGTGGGTTCCACTATAGTTGACAATGGGTGCAACATTCTCTTTTAATTAAAAGACCTCCAAAAACATAAATACAGTCGGGTGATGCTGCATCATCTGCTGCTTTGTCGACCCTTTCTATAACTTTCAACACTGCCACTTAAACTGGCGTTCCACTGCTGCAGCGTTCGAGTGGGTCCACCTCCGCCATATACGACTCAAACCTATCTTTTAAATTAACACCCTTGATTGGCACTGGGGAAATATATGCTGTGCTACGAGTAATGATGGGAGTTTATATCTGTGAAATGCTTATAACACCAGTTCTACCTAGGTCTTTAATTATATAGTTATGCCTTCTAGCGATGCACAGCGCCTGTATGGACAGTTTACATGACACTTCCTTACATTAGTGAAACGTGACCCATGTACATACCCGATCACCACTGATTCCGTTCTGAATGTGTACTGGTTTAACACTGGAACACGACCATTGTGTTGACCGTGGGATCCCATAGTCTCTCCTTTGTGGAGAATGAAGACGGCAGTTTGTGGTATTAGTAATACATGCTAGCCTGGAACCCCTTTAAAGAGGGTGAGGTTAATACCAGGTCTTAAATGGTGCATGGTCTGTAGGCACTTAACATGGAGACATTGACTGCCCCTGCTGCGCGGCTCATTACAACATTATATTTGTATGGATGGACCGAACAGAGTGAAATCTTCGCTTGAGTTTGAAGCAAGAATGGTTCTTATCTGAGCTGCCATTTCTCATGCTCTGGTTATCCTTGCAGTCTCTACTGGAGTTGCACCAGAGGAGGAAAGCGGTGACTGAACCAGAGGCCCGATACTACATGCAACAGATCATCACGGGGTGCCAGTATTTACACCGGAAGCGGGTCATCCATCGTGATCTCAAGCTTGGGAACATCTTCCTCAATGATGACATGGAGGTGAAAATAGGTAAAGCTTTCTTCAGTGAAGCAATAATTGTAAAACTATACTGGTTGAGGTCAGGAAGGCCAGAGGCAGGAAGAACATGTTTCCTCCATGTAACTTTACTTGAAAGGTGATGGTTGCCATGGTCCCAAGTACAACCCAGATAATGTCAATTCCTTAACTGCATGAGAGCCAATTGCTGAAGGGGACAGATCGAAACACTGATTTGTATTGATTGTAAAGTATTGATTGCATCTGCAGGTGTATTTTATCACTTCCTGTATGCAATATCAAAGTGGATAAAAAGAAAAAAACCAAAAGGCTGACCACCAATGTCATACCCATTGGCTTTGTCAATGCTGGTTTGTTCATGTTTCCTATACTTTTGTCGAACTGGTTACTGATTTTCTATTGTGAATATTTTTGTGGAAATAAAACTTTTACTAAAAGATGCTTTAAAGGATTGGAACTTAAAATGTTTCCATAGTTTAGGAAAAAAAAAATTCCCAGTTGACATCCGACAAAGCATGGATTTCCTCAGGAGCAGGTATCTATCGGATTCCTTGCGTCTTCTGATGCTGGATAAAAAGCCTATTTGAGACACTAGTTCGTTTGTCTGCGGGGTGGATACCCAATGTGCTCTAGGGCATGGTCCGAAATCTAGACCATCAAACTTAACTACTTGTACAAAAAGTTGCAGCTAAGACTGCATGAGTGGTCTGGTAGCCGTGTGGTACATTGACTTCCATTAATATGCATTTGCCAAGATTGCACTTTAATCCAGTGGACGAGTTCTTTATTCATATTAAGAGCATTCTACCAATAGTTGACCAGTCATTGGCTGGCATTTTGCCCAGGTGGTTTGGTTTGGGGGTGTAGGATTTTTTTTTATCGCTAGGATTGCTCAAATTGTGTTCCTTCTGACTGGCATCTGAAATGTGCTTGCTTTAATTAGGTGGCTTTGGTTTGGCGACAAAAATAGAGTTTGATGGTGAACACGAGACGTGTGGGACTCCAAATTACATCGCTCCTGAAGTCTTCGGCAAAGTGGGTCACAGTTTCGAGGTGGACATCTGGTCTCTTGGCTGCATTTTGTAAGTACAGCTTTGAAGAGGCCGTCTGTATCGTGCGTTTTTAAAGGTGGATTGTAGCCATAAGTGACCTAACACGGTAGCAGGCTATTACATTATCTAATACTTTCATTGGATACGGTTTAGAGGCAAAATCCTCAATCTAAGACCTTGATCATAATCCTGTTTGTCCAGAACACAAGGACTCTCATTTTTTTTTTTCTCCAGATAAAATTATTTTTTTGCCACAGTAGCCCTTTTGGTGGTTAAAACTGTAATAGTTGATTGACTTGCATGTTAATATTGGTTGCTAGGCATTGCTGTGGGTAATCCCCCCCGCCCCCCCACCCCAACAAAAAAAGGATTGCACTGAGCGCTTTTTCAAAGGCTTGTGTACTATGACAGCTTTTTAAGTGGCAGGTCTGAATGTTCAACGGTTGCAGTATCATTGTTAAAATACAGTGCGCTTCCCACAAACGCCACAATTTTGTCATGGAGTAGATCAGGCGAGACTAGAGTGGGAATATTAATCGGCCCACTGACCAGATACAGCAATCGCTCGACGCAATGGCACGCGGGCTGCGATTTAAGCTCAGTCGTCCCACCGTCTGTGGGCAGTATGGTCTCCGACTATTTGACTTTGGTAATGATTGCAGTCCTTTGTTCTGCTCTGTGTCCTCCAGGTACACACTCCTCGTTGGAAAGCCACCCTTTGAAACATCCTGCATCGAGGAAACCTGTATGCGAATCCAAAGGAAGGAGTACAATATACCGAAGGTGAGGTTGTACGCATGAGTTCATGCTGCTAGGTCTTGTGCAGATTTATACTCTGTTCGATGGCCCTTGGTGTTTGTGGCTTGACCTGAGTAAGATCTATTGTATGGGTAAAGTGCATGACAGAAGTATCACTGCTGCAGTCTCTTCTCAGTTGGTGTTTACAAGATCAAATATGCAGACGGTTCTCTTGTGACTTTTTGGGTCGAAACGCGTGCTCAATTATGCATAATGAACGAGGTCTGACCTGCTAGCAGTTCATGTTCATCTATCGCCCTCAAATTTCTATGGGTATTGAGAAGGGGTGTGAGGCACATGGTTCTAAAACCCCTTTGACCAAGGTGAAATATTAGTCTGGAGGGTCTGCACACAAAGGGCCCTTTGGGGCATCTGGCTTTAAGTTCTTGTATGGTTGGCTCCAGTCAATTGCTTGTTTTGTGGGAGTATGTATTTTACTTCTGTGTCATTGCTTCACCTCACTTTTATTTTCAGCGACTTAGCCCAGAGGCTGCAAATCTGATATCAAAAATGCTGCAGCCGGATCCCACCTCACGCCCCGCCATTGACGAGCTCCTAACGGATTATTTCTTTATGTCTGGATATAGTCCTCCCTGGCTTCCTTCCACCAGTCTGTCTGTGCCTCCCCGGCTTCCTTCCGCCTGGTTGCTTGTGCCTCCCTGGTTATCAATCGGCCCAACCAGTATTGAGGCGGGACTCCAATTTTTAGCTGCTCTCAAAAGAGGTAAGCAGAACACTGCCTGCTGCACTCTACACTTCAACACATTCACCACTTTCCACAGCCTCTCAGTGCCCAGTTTGAGCTGGCATCTTGGTGGGAGCGATTGGTCGGGGTAACTTGCATTCAACCAGAACTGTTTCAAACCTCCAGTGAGCATGGCCCACAGTTGTGTTGTCTGGTTCAGTGCAATGTTTCTTGCCATTGTGTTCAGCCTCCATTAATTTTAGATTGAACCAGTTGACGGCCTCTTATCCAACGCTCCAGACATACTTTTTGTCCACCCTTTGGAATAGTTTGTTTTTTCATGTGTCCAGATTTGTGTTTATATTTAGGACTTTGAGTGAGTGGACTTGAGTCCGACCTCATTACAAATGTTTTGGCGACCAACAAATAGTCCCCCTCGGTTTACATAGTTTTTGTCTTAGTTTTCGGGGGGGGCTGGTATTTAAATTGATGAACAGATTGTGTTTTGGTGGGTGTACTACACCTTTATTCAACAGGAGTTGATTAATGTAAGCCTTTACCCCATGGTAGAAAAACAAGCAGTTTCCGAAAAGGACGAGGAGGTGGTTACAGAGCCCTAGGACTGCTACCTCTCGGAAATGTTCCAGCAGCTCACCAGCGTCAACGCCACCAAGCCTAGTGAGCGGCCAATCATCCGGCAAGGTGAGCTGAGGCAGTGTAACCTCTGAGGTGTATGGTTGTACTACTTGTGATCTTTAGGGGGGTGAGGCAGATTGTATCCAGTGTAGATTGTATACAGCGCCAAGATGCCTCCGCATTAGTGCGCTTTAGAAATACCGTCAGTCAGTGTTTCTAGTGGAACCTATGCTATGTTGGTCATCTGATCTCGCTTTGACCCGGCATTAATAACTGGAAGCCCTGGGGTGCGATGGAAAATTGACCAGGTGCCTTTCTCTGATCAGACTGGAGATTGCACTAGAGTAGCCAAACCTTCAATTCTCCTGTTAATCAATGTGCTTTGTTTTCAGAGGAAGCGGAGGATCCGGCCTGCAGTCCCATATTCTGGATAAGCAAGTGGGCTACTTTTTGTGACCAGTATGCATTCGGTATGTATTGTGTATGGTTGTTGGCATGCCTAACCAGAGTACAGGATGTAATGTTTCATGTAAATACAGTTGCTAGTAGATTTGGCCAAGCAAAAGTGTACATAGTCTTGCATAAGCACTATCCAAGTGGGAGGAAATTCATAATGGGGATTCCGTCATATTCCTAAACCTCGAATACAAGTATTGACATCCTGGAACCCTTGGCTTTTAAAGTAAACTTAGTACTTATTTTGTTTTACTTCCAAGTGCTTCCCAGATCTGAATTTTTTTTTTTTGCACTGGGAGTGACATGGGTAAGGTGGTGTCACTCACTTTGAAAGTGAGACACTAGAGTGCCCAAATTCTTGTAATGGGTGTCAACCAGAATTTGAAGGCTGACCATTTCAGTTTCTCAAATTGCCCATAAATGGCTTCTGTTCAGATGAAACTAAATAGTTTGAGCAATCTGCACTTGAAAGTTGGGCTACAGAATTCCCTTTATTGTTGAGCACTTTATCGTTGTAATCTAGTCATACTGTCTTGTTTCAGCTTAAAGGGCACATACATAGTTTAATTCTCTTGATCGTGTCCTGAACCGGTGTCCACTGTGTCAATAGAATATTCTGACTGTCAACACATGGGATATTGTAAAGACCATCCCATCAGCTAAAGGACAGTCATGTTATGTTTAACCAGAATTACTATGCTCAAATGATGCTGAGCATCCATGGCAAAATATAACATTTCCTTCTGGGCTGAAGTTTGGCTGAAAGGAAGGTGGTATTTGTGGAGAGCTCTCAGACCTAGTATAGACCCTGAACTTCATCTGATGTAACTGCAAACACCTGAATAGGGCTTCATTGACTCTGGGCTCACAGCAAGTCTGCATGTTCATCATTGCAGGCTGGTCTAGAAGAACAAGTAATATTCTTCTTTCAGTGTTGTCATAACTCCTGGCAGATTTTGATTTTTATTTTCTTGATTTTTTTTTTTAAGTCTAGGTAACTGATTTACAATTGTCAAAGATTGAGCTGTCTTAACTCCTCCCTTTCTCTGGCAGGCTACCAGCTGTGTGATAATAGTATTGGTGCACGGTTCGAGGATTACACCAGCTTGATCATGCACAACGATGGTGACACCCTGCAGTATATTCATCGGAATAAAACCGAGTCTTACCTAAATGTCAGATCTTACCCCTCGGTCCTGACTACGAAGGTGAGTCTTGGTTACTTGCTCAGCACTGTTCATCACACATTTCCCAATTCACTTGACACCTCCATTTGCAATCTCCAAGCACAGAGCAGTTGTATTGGCTCATAAAAGATTACCTGTCGTTGTGGCGTTTGCACCAGAGCCCGTTTTGTTTGTTTTTTAAAATGTTCCTGTACTTGTACAAGTGGGTTCAGAAGTCTGCTAAATGCTTGAACTGATCAGCATTTCAGCGAAGCCTACTTTGAAGATGGGGTGCACTACTTTTTAGGTCTCGCCTGTCGATGCGCTTGCTACCATAGCTATGAAACTTTCCTGGCCAGACTTCTTCCTCTGGTGTCTGACTTATTGCAGTTGGTGTATTTCCTTTTTGAGTTCAGCACTCTTACATGGATTAAGTTTGCTTTGCATCTCAAACCCTTTTTCCTCCCTCCCCAGATCAGACTACTGGAGTGCTTGAAACCTGGGGCCAACATCACACTACGTGAGGGCGATGAGCTGGCAGCTGGGGCCAACATCACACTACGTGAGGGCGATGAGCTGGCTCGCGTGCCCTACTTCCGAGACTGCATCGGCAACCAAAGTGGAATCCTTCTTCACTTAAGCAACGGAACTGTGCAAATCAACTTCGAACAGGTCAGACTCGCTGTACATAAAACCAATTCACGGGTACAGACTATGCAACTTAACTGTACTTTTATGTTCTCCCTCATTGACTGCTGGGTTGGTGCTAGGGGGCCTGGGCATGTGTAATTGACTAACTTGACCTGCCACTGCAGTCTTGAGTTTGTTGGGCTTTTTGTTTTTTAAGATGCTGAATTACTGGGTTGCATCCTACCACAATATTTTAACTCCTAACATGGGCCTGGGAGTTGACATGGATGTATTGTAAGGATTGTAGTTATCTAATGCTAAAAGTGTCTTCTCTAAAGCACTTTCCTGTACGCTTGGAGTGGAGTAAGATAAATATAGCAGGCACTTAGGATTCCTTCCTGGCTGGGACAGGGGTACAGCAATTTCTGTGAAATGAGCATAAAATTGCATTTTCAAATTTTGCAGTGGTGGGTGCTAATTTGATTCCTATATTATTGCAGGATCACTCCAAGATAATACTCTGTCCCCTGATGGCTGCTGTTACCTTTATTGATGAGAAGCAGGACTTCCGTACCTACAAGCTAAGCTTGATAAAAGAGCATGGTTGCTGCGAGGAAATGGCGAGTCGTTTGAGATATGCATGTTACATGGTGGAGAGAATGCTCCTATGAGCCAACTGTATGTGCAAAGCCTTCTGCATAGACCTGCTCCCATCTCTGACTGCAGTTTGCACTTTACGTATTAAGTGGGGGTCAACTCCCAGTCAGACATTACAGATGTGTCCCTATACATGTAAAGGTGGCAGTATACTTCTCCCAAGGTTGACTCTCGTTCTGAGCTACACACCAACTAACTGTAAACCTCAACCCCAGATCACTTCTGCGACCTGCTGGATTTGAACAGACAATACTGGGATTAAAGCCCCAACAAGTCTTTGACTAACGCTGAAATTTAATTATGCACAATTCTGTGTTACTTTAAGCTGTAAGGCAAATGCACAGCTGGCTCCTCCTACTCTAACCTCCAAAAGGCCTCTAATCAAGAACTTGTTGAACTCTTTGAGATCCTGGTCTTACTCTGTTGGATCTGTTATTTTAAATGTGCCACTTTGAAAATACTGGCTTAAGCCAGATAAATTTTGTATATTAAAAAGATTAAAAATAAAATGCGTCTCTGTATCCTTTAGCTTCTCTATGGGAGGGCCAGGCAGGTGTTGGTTTGAATGTGTGGGTGGTAATTCTCCTCGTTTGTGTTTCCAGACTAGTTTATTTTCTTTATGCATGGGTGTGCGCCCCCCCCACCTCTTTGTGAAACCGGTAACTAATGAATTTTATTTTTACAGAGTTTTATATAACACAAACTTGACCCGAATCGGGTATTATGGCGCTTTACATAGCACCAGTTGCATTACATAAGGAAATTCATTTTTGTTAGGCACAGAGATTAAGTGGTTTGCCCAGAATCACAAGATGTTTAGAGGCATTACCGAGACTCTAACCCAGTTCCCAGATTCGAGGAAGGCTTTGCTCAGCAGGCATGCCTATAACACCCCTTTCCTTGTGTTAAAGTAGAAAGCCACCTTGTGTGACCTTTGCCTCCTGGGGTTGTAAAATCACACCCAGCTCCTCTGGCAAGGGCTAGGTAGCCCTTTAGTGCAGGCTGTACAGTAACTGTGTTTTAATGTGAAGCCCATCTTTTCTGCTAGCCACTCCTGTAGGCGGGCCCATCTTTTCTGCTAGCCACTCCTGTAGGCGGGCCCATCTTTTCTGCTAGCCACTCCTGTAGGCGGGCCCATCTTTTCTGCTAGCCACTCCTGTAGGCGGAGACTGTGCAAAAGGAGTACTTTAAAAAAAAATGCTGATCTGCTTGTAAAACTTGCTGGTCTCTGCACACCTGACACTCCTGCCAGGAACACTAAGACTTGCCTTAAATAGGCCATAAGCCAGTGGACCAGGAGATTGTCAAGCTCCCATTAATCTTGTTGAATCCCTTCAACAGGCAATCTGCCAGCCAAATAGAATGGGCATCGCAAAGTTCATTAGTGCCATCGTATTAGAATTGATGAGTTGCCATGGATTTCAGTTTAATGCCCATGCATTGGCATGCTTTGCATCCAGCCAGCAGTTGAATGTTTGGTTATACTCTGGGGTGGATTGACCCTGGGAAGATGTGGAGCTTGATTGATCAGATCCACCTGTGCAGATTTTGAGGTGAAGATCATTTTACATTTGGGAGTATGGGTGATGCCACATGACAGTGAGGTCGGAGGGATGTGAGATCTGGCTAGGATATAACCTAAAAAGGCCCATTTTTTAAAAGTAATTCCTTATAATCAATACACCTAACTGCGGATTCCTCACTGAATATCTTCAAAAGCAGTTCCTTCCCAGGTGGTATGTTTGTGGAATGGCTCAGACCAAACAGTGCTACAGGGCAAATGGTTAAAATGTGTCTCCAGACCTGGGTATAAAGGCTGTAGTGCTTCATGAATGTGTAGACTCCCACGGCCTGAAAGCTGTTCAGTGCAGGCACTCTGCTTTCCAATCCAGTGACCGCAGTCTTGACTCTTGTCGTATGGGCCCTAAGAAGCTCTGTAGCATGCTTTATTTAGCCAGTATGAAGCAGATGTTGGTAGTGAACTATCCACTGTGTCTTTCTGTATTGCCTTACCAGCCTTTACTTTAGAGAACCCACAAAGAGTGATGTCCCTTGGCACGATTGGTGTAAAAGATTGCATATCTTTTGTTGTTCAAATGACTGTCCTCCTTTAGGGATGAGATGGGGTAAAGAATGCTAGAAGAGTGGTGGATTGTCCAACTTCAAAAGCTGTTTCAACCTTGAGCAGGCATGCTGCCCTAGCCAGCAACACCAGTTTAGCTGGTGGTGTGGGAGCATAGAAAGAATCTGCTAGAGCAGTGGTTCCCAAACTTTTGACTCCTGAGGACCCCTACTGAATCACTACTGGAAGCCGGGGACCCCCAAGCAATTTGTACAATTTCAATTAAAAAAAATTAAAACAGTAATTCGCAAAAAATACACAAAGAAGTACACACCAAACAAACTTGCATTAATAAAGCTTTTATTATTTTATATTGAAAAATATGCAAAAATCAAAACATTTTAATGGGGAGGATGGTGCTGCATCTCGGCTACTAACTTTTCAATGTTTGGTTTTATTTCAGAAAGTTGAATCCTTAGGTCAGAGTCAACATTTTGCAAGCGATTTCTGCACTTATTTTTAAGATGCATAACATTTGAGAGCCTTCTCACATAAATATGTGGTGGGAAAGGAAGTAAAACCTTAAGTGCATTGTGCGATAATTCAGGGTAATCTGTTCGTATATGCAGCCAAAAATGTGTCTGAATTTTCCTTGAATTGAAGTTACACCTTGGCTCTCCTCCTATGCTGACTTTGAATTTTCCCCAATGTTCATGACGAGCACAGCTCGTCATAAGCACAGCTTCACTGTGCTTCATGACGAGCTGAGCTCGTCATGAGCATGGAAGGGGTTAAGTGCACTATCTGTAGAGATTTCAATCAAACTGTTTTCTTCAGCTGCGGTCAGCCCCATTAAATTGTCAATATCTACATTAAAAGGATCTTTAATCCAGTTTTTGCTTTCATCTGGAATGGAAAGTACTGGCAAACTACACCGCATATCTTGGATATGCTGGATAAAAAGTTCTTAGACTTTGTTCGATAATTTGTCATCAGCAGATTCCAAGAATGTCTTCAGGTTCTGAAAATCAAAATTTCTTTGTGATAAGCGCCGAGTCCATAAGTCTAATTTTTAGGTCGAGGACCATTGCACTGCGGAGCAGTGGGCGGAGCTGAAGAGTTAATGTTTTTTAGTTAGGGGGCTTGAACCCACCCCTCTTCTCCATTGGCTGGCTTCCTAAACAGAGGCCAGCCATTGGAGGAGATGGGGCGTCAATCAGTTGAAGCCCCGTCTCTTTCGGGGGCATGTTTTTTGCGTTCTTTATCGGTGACTTCATCCGTCACTCGGAACGCAAAAAACACCCCCCCCAAATCCGAAAATGGCAGGCGCTTTTCTTATGCCATTTCACGCCGCCCCAAGAAGTCGCCGAGTCCTTGCCCCTCATCAAAACCATTACTGCAACAGAAATTGCGATGGCCGGGGAGTTAGGCGGAGGCAGCCGTGACAGGAGACACGCACAGGATCACAGGTATGCAGCCGGAGTGCACAAGCAGCAGCCCCACCACACCCTGTCCTGCAGCGTGCACAGCCTGCACTCCCCGTGGCCACCAGCGCCGTGCTGAGCAGCGCGGTTTAAAATGAACAAATGGCCTCTGATTATCCCTCTGGCTACCTTCAGAGCAAGCCACAGGAAGTAAACTGAGTTTTGAGCACTGCCATGGCTCGTGCGGTAGCGAACGGCCGGATGTGGGTGTGCGCCACGGTCTGTCTAGCGTATGTGCTCACAGGCGCTGTATAGACCTTATACAAGAATAGCAGTGCTCACTGCACCCCGGGAGGTAAGCACAGGATCCGGGGGTCTCATGTAAAGGTGTCTCAAGCGCCAACCAGACACGAGGGGCACCGAGGCGCTGTATAAAGGTTATATAAGAATGCCGTAGTGCTCACTGCACCCCCAGAAGTAAGCACAGGGCCAAATGTGTTATATACGGGGGTGTCGAGCGCTAACCAGACTTGAGGGGCATTAAGGCGCTGTATAGAACTGTACAAGAATAACTAGGTGAGCACAGGATGGCCTGTACTTATGCAAAGGGGTCTCCAGCACTAACCAGGCCCGAGGGGCATCGCGGCGCTAGACAGATTGTACAATAATAGTCTAGCGCCTATAGCCGGAGTGAACATTGGACTCCGACATACTGGAAGAGGTAGAATTATTGTGGCAGCTGCTGCCCCGCCCCCTCTCCATTTCTCTCCCTCACACTTTGTGTCTCTGGTTCGCTTTACCCGCCTCACTTTCTCTTGCAGCCCCTGCTCTGTCCCTCCCTCTTTTCTCTCTTGCCTTTTCCCTTTCCTGACTCATCACCTCATCTTGCTTTCTATAGAACTCCATATTCTCGTCTCTCACACACCCTCCTCTTGTCTGTCGCATCTTTCTCGTACTCTCAGGGTTCTCCAACACTCATCTCTTTCTGTTTCTTCTTTTGTCTCGTCCTTACTTTCTCCATGTATGTCTGTCTGTTTCTCACATCCTTTCACACTGTATTCTCTCTGGCTCGACTCATCACTCCCCTCCCCTCTCTCCCGCCTGTCTCACATTGCCTGCACCTGTCTTTGTGTGTGTGGCTCTGTCTTTGTGTCTGTCTGTGTGTGGCTCTGTCTTTGTGTCTGTCTGTGTGTGGCTCTGTCTTTGTGTCTGTGTGTGGCTCTGTCTTTGTGTCTGTGTGTGGCTCTGTCTTTGTGTCTGTCTTTGTGTCTGTGTGTGGCTCTGTGCGTGTGTGGCTCTGTGCGTGTGTGGCTCTGTCTTTGTGGCTCTGTGCGTGTGTGGCTCTGTCTTTGTGTGTGTGTGTGTGGCTCTGTCTTTGTGTCTGTGTGTGGCTCTGTCTGTGTGTGGCTCTGTCTGTGTGTGGCTCTGTCTGTGTGTGGCTCTGTCTGTGTGTGGCTCTGTCTGTGTGTGGCTCTGTCTGTGTGTGGCTCTGTCTGTGTGTGGCTCTGTCTGTGTGTGGCTCTGTCTGTGTGTGGCTCTGTCTTTGTGTCTGTGTGTGGCTCTGTGCGTGTGTGGCTCTGTCTGTGTGTGGCTCTGTCTGTGTGTGGCTCTGTCTGTGTGTGGCTCTGTCTGTGTGTGTGTGGCTCTGTCTGGCTCTGTCTTTGTGTCTCTGTGGCTCTGTCTGTGTGTGTCTCTGTCTTTGTGTCTCTGTGGCTCTGTCTGTGTGTGGCTCTGTCTTTGTGTCTGTGCGTGTGTTGGACAGGCCTCGTGAAAGGCTCGCTCCCTCCCCGCATGACAGGGCCCGGACACCGGCTCTCCCGGTGTCACCAGAAGAACTACCCCAGCAACCCACAGAAGCCACCCGTAACCTGTTCCCCACGGGACGCCTGCTCCCGAACATCCCAGCATCGGCTGACCCGGGCCACCGTCAGCTCCATTGCCCAGGCCCAGCCGCCATCTTGGACACTGCACCACGAGGCCGCGTGGCCTCCACTCGACCCCAACCCTGGGCCTGGCCAGGCCCCGACATCGAGGCACCACCATCCACCCAGGAGGTGAAGAGACCACTTGGCGGGTCAGTGGGAGAGAGGAGTGTCGATGGCTCTCCCCCGCCAGGTGCCGATCGCCCCCAGCCTCCCCGGGCGCTGGCTCCACCCCCCTGCTGGATGTCTGGACTCCCTCATCCCGGACCTCCCGACCTCCAAGCCCGAGGGTCCGGACATCAAAGGAGGCCAGACCTATAACTGGGGCAGCTCCAGAGCAGGAAGGCAGTTGTATCCTGGAGTCGAGACACCTAGAAGAACTCATCCTTGACGGACTGTTGGCGCTGCCGCAGCCCTGCCTCGTGAACCATCGTCCTGCCTGCTGCCGCGGCCCTCTGCAACCTACGTTCTCGTCGGGACCTGCTGGCGCTGCCGCGGCCCTCTGCAACCTACGTTCCCGTCGGGACCTGCTGGCGTTGCCGCGGCCCTCTGCAACCTACATCCTTGTCGGGACCCGCTGCCGCGGTCCTCTGCAATCTACATCCTCGTCGGGACCTGCTGGCGCTGCCGCGGCCCATCCTTGTGTGAACCATCGCCTTTGCCTGCTGGCGCTGCCGCAGCCCTGCCTTGTGAACCATCGTCCTGCCTGCTGGCGCTGCCGCGGCCCTTCTCAAGTGAGACTTATCATCCGAGCCTGCTGGCGCTGCCGCGGCCCGACCTTCCAGAACTCCGAGCTCGAGGATTGTGAGCTATCCATCTTACCACTTCAGTACCAGATCGGTACCAAGACTGTCCCGCTACCCCTTTCCCTGCCAGAGACTAGAATTGAGAGGACCCTCGTGTCCCGATCTCACTGTATCGTTGATATCCCTGCTTCAAGAATCGTATATAAAGAGTGTTGACCTTATCCTCGTGTGGTGTCCATCTGTGGGGGGGAAGTTACTTGTATGTATGATCGCTGGAGACGGCCCTCACCGGAGGCCTCTCCTCTTATCCTCGGCCGACCCTCCAGGTCCCCGTCTAACAGCGTGTGTGGCTCTGTGTGCGTGTGTGGCTCTGTGTGCGTGTGTGGCTCTGTGTGCGTGTGTGGCTCTGTGTGCGTGTGTGGCTCTGTGTGTGTGTGTGTGGCTCTGTGTGTGTGGCTCTGTGTGTGTGTGTGGCGCTGTGTGTGTGTGTGGCGCTGTGTGTGTTTGTGTGGCGCTGTGTGTGTGGCGCTGTGTGTGTGTGTGGCGCTGTGTGTATGTGTGGCGCTGTGTGTGGCGCTGTGTGTGGCGCTGTGTGCTGCGCTGTGTGTGGCGCTGTGTGTGGCGCTGTGTGTGGCGCTGTGTGTGGCTCTGTCTTTGTGTCTTTGTGTCTTTGTGTCTTTGTGTCTTTGTGTCTTTGTGTCTCTGTCTTTGTGTCTTTGTGTCTCTGTCTTTGTGTCTTTGTGTTTGTGTCTCTGTCTTTGTGTCTTTGTCTTTGTGTCTCTGTGGCTCTGTCTGTCTGTGTGTGGCTCTGTCTGTGTGTGGCTCTGTGTGTGTTGTTATGTTAAAATAATTTATACCGCGCTCATTCACCAGACGGTTTCATGGTGCTGTGTGTGTGGCTCTGTGTGTGGCGCGCTGTGTGTGTGGCGCGCTGTGTGTGTGTGGCGCGCTGTGTGTGTGGCGCGCTGTGTGTGTGTGGCGCGCTGTGTGTGTGTGTGGCGCGCTGTGTGTGTGTGGCGCGCTGTGTGTGTGTGGCGCGCTGTGTGTGTGTGGCGCGCTGTGTGTGTGTGGCGCGCTGTGTGTGTGTGGCGCGCTGTGTGTGTGTGTGGCGCGCTGTGTGTGTGTGTGGCGCGCTGTGTGTGTGTGGCTCTGTGTGTGTGTGTGGGGGGCTCTTTGTGTGTGTGGGGCTTTGTGTGTGTGTGTGTGTGTGGGGCTCTGTGTGTGTTTTGTTATGTTAAAATAATTTATACCACGCTCGTTCACCAGACGGTTTCATGGCGCTGTGTGTGTGGCTCTGTGTGTGTGGCGCGCTGTGTGTGTGGCGCGCTGTGTGTGTGGCGCGCTGTGTGTGTGGCGCGCTGTGTGTGTGGCGCGCTGTGTGTGTGGCGCGCTGTGTGTGTGTGTGGCGCGCTGTGTGTGTGTGTGGCGCGCTGTGTGTGTGTGTGGCGCGCTGTGTGTGTGTGTGGCGCTGTGTGTGTGTGTGGCTCTGTGTGTGTGTGTGTGTGTGGGGCTCTGTGTGTGGGGCTCTGTGTGTGGGGCTCTGTGTGTGTGTGTGGGGCTCTGTGTGTGGGGCTCTGTGTGTGGGGCTCTGTGTGTGGGGCTCTGTGTCTGTGTGTGTGTGGGGCTGTGTGGGGCTCTGTGTGTGTGTGTGTGGGGCTCTGTGTGTGTGTGTGTGGGGCTCTGTGTGTGTGTGTGTGGGGCTCTGTGTGTGTGTGTGTGGGGCTCTGTGTGTGTGTGTGTGTGGGGCTCTGTGTGTGTGTGTGTGTGGGGCTCTGTGTGTGTGTGTGGGGCTCTGTGTGTGTGTGTGTGGGGCTCTGTGTGTGGGGCTCTGTGTGTGTGTGTGGCTCTGTGTGTGTGTGTGGCTCTGTGTGTGTGTGTGGCTCTGTGTGGGGGGCTCTGTGTGTGTGTGGGGGGCTCTGTGTGTGTGTGGGGGGCTCTGTGTGTGTGTGTGGGGGGCTCTGTGTGTGTGTGTGTGGGGCTCTGTGTGTGTGTGTGTGGGGGGCTCTGTGTGTGTGTGTGTGTGTGTGGGGCTCTGTGTGTGTGTGTGTGTGGGGCTCTGTGTGTGTGTGTGTGTGGGGCTCTGTGTGTGTGTGTGTGGGGGGCTCTGTGTGTGTGTGTGTGGGGGGCTCTGTGTGTGTGTGTGGGGGGCTCTGTGTGTGTGGGGGGCTCTGTGTGTGTGTGTCTGTGTGTGGGGGGCTGTGTGGGGGGCTCTGTGTGTGTGTGGGGGGCTCTGTGTGTGTGTGGGGGGCTCTGTGTGTGTGGGGGGCTCTGTGTGTGTGGGGGGCTGTGTGTGTGTGTGGCGCTGTGTGTGTGTGTGGGGCTGTGTGGCGCTGTGTGTGTGTGTGGCGCTGTGTGTGTGTGGGGCTGTGTGTGTGTGGGGCTCTGTGTGTGTGTGTGGGGCTCTGTGTGTGTGTGTGGGGCTCTGTGTGTGGGGCTCTGTGTGTGTGGGGCTCTGTGTGTGGGGCTCTGTGTGTGGGGCTCTGTGTGTGGGGCTCTGTGTGTGGGGCTCTGTGTGTGGGGCTCTGTGTGTGTGTGTGGGGCTCTGTGTGTGTGTGTGTGGGGGGCTCTGTGTGTGGGGCTCTGTGTGTGTGTGTGTGTGGCTCTGTGTGTGTGTGGGGGGCTCTGTGTGTGTGGGGGGCTCTGTGTGTGTGGGGGGGCTCTGTGTGTGTGTGGGGGGGCTCTGTGTGTGTGTGTGGGGCTCTGTGTGTGTGTGTGGGGCTCTGTGTGTGTGTGTGTGTGTGTGTGTGTGGGGCTCTGTGTGTGTGTGTGTGGGGCTCTGTGTGTGTGTGTGTGGGGCTCTGTGTGTGTGTGTGTGGGGCTCTGTGTGTGGGGCTCTGTGTGTGTGTGTGTGGCTCTGTGTGTGTGGGGCTGTGGCTCTGTGTGTGTGGGGCTGTGTGTGTGTGGGGCTCTGTGTGTGTGTGTGGGGGGCTCTGTGTGTGTGTGTGTGTGGGGCTCTGTGTGTGTGTGTGTGGGGCTCTGTGTGTGGGGCTCTGTGTGTGTGTGTGGCTCTGTGTGTGTGTCTGTGTGTGGGGGCTGTGTGGGGGGCTCTGTGTGTGTGTGTGGGGGGCTCTGTGTGTGTGTGTGTGTGGGGCTCTGTGTGTGTGTGTGGGGCTCTGTGTGTGGGGCTCTGTGTGTGGGGCTCTGTGTGTGTGTGTGGCTCTGTGTGTGTGTCTGTGTGTGGGGGCTGTGTGGGGGGCTCTGTGTGTGTGGGGGGGCTCTGTGTGTGTGGGGGGCTCTGTGTGTGTGGGGGGCTCTGTGTGTGTGGGGGGCACTGTGTGTGTGGGGGGCACTGTGTGTGTGGGGGGCACTGTGTGTGTGTGTGTGGCTCTGTGTGTGTGTGTGGCTCTGTGTGTGTGTGTGGCTCTGTGTGGCTCTGTGTGTGGGGGGCTCTGTGTGTGTGGGGCTCTGTGTGTGTGTGCAAATGCAATAGGTCTCACATTTGCGAGAGATTAAGCTATTGGCAATGTAAATGACAATGCCATTTATTTATCTGTTTTCTAAACCAACACATAAATAAAAATTTTGTCATTTACAATGCCAATAGCTCTAACTTTTGCAAAGGCAAGACCGTTGCATTGTAAATGCTTGTTAAATTCTGTGTTTGAAAATATTTTCCTGGTCAACCTTTCTGTGTGCCTCTGCCTGTTAGTGGATTGACTGTCTGGTTTGAGAGTGACAGGGGCTGGGGTGGCTCCAGGAGTCTGGGGGAGGCAGCACTAGGCTGAATAGACTTATATGCATTTGGAGTAGTGGGAGAAGTGGGAATAGGGCTGTGCCTGCCTTCCACAATGCTGGCTCCACCTCCTCTGGTGCATCTGAAGACCCTGGCCCACTTTCACAAAGGAAGAATTTTTGCACTGGCAGAGTGCACCCAGAACTGGTTTGAACTGGGTCCAGGACCCCTAACACATAGAGAACAAAGACATTTGGGTTATAAATGTGAGAGCTGAAACCCCTGTAAATCAGACTACTTCATGATCAAGAGGAACCTGTCTTCAAAGAAGACAGCTGAAGAGACTGAGGAGAAGTACTGCACTTGCTGTGTGCCTGGGGCTGGCCTACAGGTTGCTGTTTCTACTGAGGAGAGTACAAAGGGACTTTGTTGTGTGCTGTGTTCCCTGCTTGAAGAAAGACTTTGCTGTGTGCTGTGTCCATCTGAAGAAAAGTCTCCAAGGGCCTGAGAAGAGCTGGCCTCCTGTTTCTGAAGTCCCAGGAACAAAAGGACTTCACCCCCGGCTTCCCTGGCCTTCCTTGCTGGGAGTTCTGACCTGCCAGGAGGTGCCTGTAACTATGTGTGAGGCCCTTGCTGTTGGGAGCCTGAAGCGTGACGCAACGAGGGAGGAGCGTGTTGCCGCCGCAGCAGCCACCATCCCATCACTGAGAAAGCATGCTGCCGCTGTTCTCCGCCGCAGCAATAGAGAAGAGTGTTGCAGGGCCATCACATCGCTGAGGAAACGTGTCAACGCCGCTGCTGATTGCTGCCTCATCAACCGGAGAAGCGTGTCACAGGGCCTGTCGTGATTCAGGAAACCACTATCCAGTATCTGTATGTTGGATTTTTGTCGTTTTGGTCTTGTTTAGTTTAAATAAAGATATTTTATTTTTCTAAACTGGTGTGGGGTCCATTTGTGGTGTTTTCACTATGTTACTATGAGTGTTAGTACAAATACTTGCCTTTGGGATAAGCCTGTCTGCTCGTGCCAAGCTACCAAGGAGGTGAGCAGGGGTTATCTAAAGAGTGTATCCCCCTTACCCTGACTAGAAGCAAGGGTCCCTATTTGGTCAAAGGTACCTACCTCTGCCAACTAGAGACCCCCATTTCTAACATGGACACAATATGAAAACAAAAAGCAGAGCTAGGCGACACACAGAGTGCAAATGTGCACAAACACCACAAAAAAAGACAACACGCATACAAACGCAAGACACAGAAACATAACACATAGAGATAGTTGTACACCTACACACCAGTAGAGACACACCACAGATGCCCAAAACAACAAGAAGTCGGACACAAAAACTAGAGCACATACATACAGCACAGGCACACAAAATCTGCAAGCACAATCACACCATAGACACATAAATACACAAACAAAACACATACATGCACAGGCAAAGAATATAGGGGTACAAATCACAGATACGCAGACATAAATCACAGGCACACAGCCTAAACATTCAAATGCCCCAGACAAAAAACACACATATATAGTAGGAAGCGTGTAGAGCTACTGTTCTGTGCTTGACTTGCAGTCCAAGGAATCACTTTTGCTTTTCAAGTGCACCAGGATACCCTTGCGAGTGATACTGCGCTTTACTAATACACATAACATAACATGAGAGGCAAACACCTAAGATGGAGGTTGGTGGGAGTCAGCAAGACAGCCGTGTGAATGAGAGGGTTCCTTACGGGGTCCTTTGAAATGGTTCATGCTCTGGGGTGAGCGAGGGGAGACATAGGCCCCTTCAAATTGCAGGGACAGCCCTTGCACCCTTCCTGTTTCATTCTCTCCTGAGGGCTTAAACTCAACAGTTTGAGAGGTAGCTGAGTAAGGAAGCATCACAGCCCTAACCTTGGGTCTGTCCAACAAGCGTCCTCATCGCCACCTCTCCTCCCTGCTACGGATAAAGATTATGGCTTGTCCCGTCTGAGCAGAATACACAAAGGTCAGGCACAGACAATTCAAACTTGGTGCAAGTAACAAACAGAAAGCTTGAGTCATTGTGCCAGGATTTTTCATTGGCCAGTGTCATGGGTACCATGCCAAGACCTCCGAGCTCCAAGAATGTGGTCGTTGACTGTTAACTCCCATTTGCCAGGTTTGGGGACAGGAACCTGGAGGTTTGGCCTCCTGCTTGGAGCTGCTGCCTTGAACCACCTTGAGCGAAGAAGCCCACAGAATGCCACAGAGGAGTACCAGAGGTATCCATCCCTGCATGGAGGAAAAGCTGCCTAGAAGAGGGGAGCTGTGGAGAAAGAGCTGGACTTGGCCGACTGGAGCCACAGGAATGATCTCCACCACCAGGCTTTGTGGTGAGGCCTGATGACCATGCATCTCACTGCAAGGTGCCCGAAGCAAAGCAGCTCACTCCCGGAGTCTGTGCTTGCATGTGGCATTGTTTGTGACCATTACAGGCACGGTCCATGCAAAAATGCAGAAAGCACCGAGAGAAGTAAAGTGATTACAAACGACAGAAATGACTAAGAAGAGGCTGTGATGACTTGGAGTGTAGTTCAGTTCCTATATTCCCAATAGGTTCTGCGCATTGGTATAAATATATCCAACAGAATTGACGTAGGACTTAGGTCGACTAGGTCTCTATCGAATATATTAAACTTAATTGTGAGTGCCAGCTAGCTCAGAGGTCACTAGAAACGTTCTCGAATAAACAAGAAGGGATTCGTTTCTGACAACCGCATAAACATGACAACTTTGTTTCCTCAAGAATAAACGTATCTTCAGAGTCGTTGAAACAATTGATAGATATTTTACTCAGTCAATCGTGCATGCTTCATTTCATCAGAGTTGCAGAGTAACAGAGAGATGGGCGTTTTCAATAAAAGGTTTATTGAACAGTCTTCTTTCTTGTGCAGAGGAAACGAACTGCTACAATCGTAATACTGGCTGTAAAGTATAATGTGTACAGCGAGAAGAGTATTATAAAATAATACTGTAAAAGCATGGTATGGTTTCTAAGCCATAAAATACATAAATAATAAAGCGAAAAGTACTCAACTAGTGCTTTTAAAATACGCCTACCCCTAACCTATGTACCTAACCTAAGTCTAGTACGAGGGAAGAAGTAAGTATGGTGTAGCATAGGTTTAGTTTCTTTGCCAAGAATTTATCCAAGATTTCTCATAGGGTCTAATCAGCTACGTACCTTGGTTTAGAATGTAGGAGGTCTGGTATCTCTGTATCAGGACTCGATTTCCCAACACCCCGCAAGGGGAAATTGGAAACACTGGAGCTGGATTCTCAGCGAGAGAAAGGCAGCCTCTCTCTCAGTGCGTCAGCTGGAGGGTCGGCTACCTTCGGAACTTGCTGTAGCGAGCTGCGTCGGGCAAGTAGATAGTCGAGCTGCTCCGAACCACCATGGGTTTGCTAGGGCAAGTGTGGGTATATTTATACCTTGAAGGTGCCGAGTTTGACGTAAAGTCAGACTTAATAACGTCACCAAAGAACTCCAAGGGAATGGCAGTTCTTTGAAAACTCCATGAGTTCTTGGACAAATCAATATTCAAGCAAGGGGATGTCCCTGACTGCTGAAGCCGAGTTTTCCAAGAAATTGTTGTGGCTTTTCGGAACCAGTGGAAGTATTCATGCCTGTATTTGGACTGCATGGGCTATGTCTAAATATGGTTATGTTTTCTATGCCTATATAAGGGAAAGGGTATTTGTACCTATATAAGGGCATGAATCGGGGAAAATTACACTTGGGTCCTAAAAAGCTATACATCAGGAGGTGAAAAGGATTACCAACACTGTCAGTGCGTTTGTGCCCAGAAGAAGCAATGACTATAATAACTTGACACTGCAGAATATCACATCCACATTCAATGCTTGGCACTGCAGAAGATCATCACTGCCACAATCAGTGCTTGGCACTACAGAAGATCACCACCAAATTCAATGCTTGGTACTGCAGACGATCACATCACATTCAACCCTTGGCACTGCAGACGATCACATCACATTCAACCCTTGGCACTGCAGAGGATCACCACCACACTCAACACTTGGCACTGCAGAGAAACACCATCACATTCAACCCTTGGCACCACAGAAGATCACCACCACCACCACATTCAATGCTTGGCACTACAGAAGATCACCACCACATTCAACCCTTGGCACCTGCAGAAGATCACTACCACATTCAATGGTCGGCACTAGAGAAGATCAACATCACATTCAACCCTTGGTACTGGAGAAGATCACCACTACATTTAGTGCTTGGCACTGCAGAGGATCACCACCACATTCAATGCTTGGCACTTCAAAAGCAAAACAAGCATTACGAATGCATTAGGGCTCGGGTTTGTTTGAGTTAGAGATAACGGCATTGTAAATGGCAATGTGTTTTAGGCATGTGTTTTGGAGTGGAAACATGTGGTGTGTGTTGGAGATATGTGTGTTGGATTGGATTGTTATCAATGGTGGCATGCTGCACTTTAACGCAATATCTTTAAAAGGTAACGTGCAGCATAGTGCGATAGGTACAATATTAATTGGTGGATGCGTTATCAATTGGTGTGTGCATTGATGTGTGGTAGATGTGTGTGCCTGTAGGAATTGTGCAGTGATGGCTGTTGGTGTGTGTTTTTGGTGGAAGCGTGTAGTGGTGGCTTGAGGTGTGTATGACTGGTGGTAGCGTGCAGTAAGAGCTGTTAGTGAGTGTGGCTGTCAAGCGTACAGAGCTGGATGGTAATGCATGTGGTTGGTGAAAGGGTGCACTGACAGCTGTTGATGATTGTGCCAATTGAAAGAGTGGCTGGTGCACTGTCAGCTGTTGGTGTGTGTGTGTGTTTAGTGAAAGTTGCACTGACATTGTTTGTTGTGTGCGTGAGTGTTTAGCGGCACTGATGCATGGTCGTGTTTGTTTTTGGTGAAAGCGTACATTGATGGTTGTTGGTGTTTGTGCCTGGTGAAAGCATTCATTGACGGCTGGGGGTGTGTTGTTGTGTGTGTTGTTTTCTGTGTAGTGGTGAGTGTGTGGTGGTGAGTCTGTGGGGGTGAGCCTGGGGGGGTGAGTGTGTGGTGGTGAGTGTGTTGTGGTGAGTGGTGACGAGTGTGTGGTGTTGAGAGAGTGAGGTGTGTGGTTTGTGTGTGTGTTGTGTGTGTGGTGTATGTGTTTGTGGTGTGTGTATGGTGTGTGTGTATGTGGTATGTGTGTGTGGTGTATGTGGTGTTGTCTGCACACTCACACACTGCCCCTACACATTCACACACTGCTCACCCGCACACTCCCAATGTCACCCTGCATAGTCACACACTGTTTATCCTGCACTCTCATTCTGCACACTAACACAATGTGCACCTTGCACCCTGCCACACTGTCTCTGCAGTCACTCTGCACTCACTGTCACTTTACACTCACTCTGTACTCAGTCACTCTGTACTCAGTCACTCTGAATCTGCACTCTGAATCTGCACCCTGCACTCTGAACTCTGCACTCACAATCTGCACTCACAATCTGCACTCTGCACTCACAAATGCACTCTTCACTCACACTCTGCACTCTGAATCTGCACTCTGCACTCACAAATGCACTCTTCACTCACACTCTGCACTCTGAATCTACACTCTGCACTCACCACTCTGAATCTGCACTCTGAATCTGCACTCTGCACTCACACTCTGAATCTGCACTCTGCACTCTCAATCTGAATCTGCACTCACAATCTGCACTCTGCACTCTCAATCTGCACTCTGCACTCACAATCTGCACTCTGCACTACCAATCTGCACTCTGCACTACCAATCTGCACTCACAATCTGCACACTGCACTCTGAATCTGCACTCTGAATCTGCACTCAGGCTTGCTAATATATCGCCCCCCGGGCAGCGATGTGGCATTCAGGGAGGCACTCCCTGATGCCATTAGCTCGCTGGCCGTAGGATGTGCCAATTTTTCTATCTTGGGGGGGATCTGAATCTCCATTTTGATACTTTGACTCTGCCTGCTGTGAGTAGTATCGTGGCTGATCTTGAGGCTCCTCAATTGCTCCAATTGGTCTCGCATCGTACCCATGTAGGCGGACATATTCTGGACCCCTTCTTCTCAAATCTAGCAGAGGTAAGGGTTTCTTCCCCTTCTCCCATGGCCTGGCCAGATCACTTTTTGGTGACGATCCAGTGTCCATTGTCTGAGTCTCCTTTTAAGTCCACGACGCGCGTTGTCCTCAGACGTCGTTGGAATACATTAAAACTGGAGGATTTCCATCGTCTTCTATCTGAGGACCCGTTGGGCCCGGCGGAGATTGTGGAATCTGGTTACGACCGTTTTTGCGAATGGGTTACCAGAGCCCTTGATTCTCTTATTCCGATGACCGCGAGCAACTGTGGACTACGGGACCCTAGTCCTTGGTATGATGGATCTTTGCGTGCATTGAAAAGCTCTTGACGCGCGGAGAGAGAATGGCGGAAAACTTATGACATCAGTAAAAAAGCCATGTATTTGGCTACCGTCAAATCCCATCATCGCGCTGTCTGCAGAACCCGGGCGGCATTTTACGCTCTCGAATTTCGCAACAGCACTAACCCATCAAAAACCATTTTTAAAGCCCTCAAGGACCTTGTGGCTAAAAAGGCCTCTGCGAATGTCATTGGTTCCAATGCACATTGTGAAACTCTGGCGGCTTTCTTTTTGGAAAAGGTCCATACCATCTATAGAGCCTTTCCTACGGCCATGTCCTCTGGTGAAGGGTCTCATAGCCCTCCAAGGCAGGGTGTTTTAGACTCTTTCCCCTGCCTTACACCGGGAAGTTTTAAGACACTGGCCTATCAAGTTAAGTCGGGGTCTCCGGCAGACCCGTTAAAGCCGGCGGTGTTTAGAGACTCGGCATCTTCCAATCTTTTGCCAGTCTGCTCTTTGATTAACATCTCGCTTACATCTGGTTTGGTACCTCTTAAGTGGAAACAGGCAGTGGTAATGCCCATTCTGAAGAAGCCGTCTCTGGACACCAGCAAACCGGAGAACTATCGGCCGATATCGCTCCTTCCTTGGCCGGCTAAAGTCGCGGAGGCGCATGTTAATATTGCCCTCAGAGACCATCTCTCGCGCACTAACATTCTGGACGACACGCAGAATGGATTCCGAGCCGGCCACAGCTCGGAGACATCCCTCCTATTCATGGTGGAGCATCTACGTGCTGTGCTCGATGCGGGTCAAACTGCGGCGCTTGTTTTATTAGATCTGAGCGCCGCCTTTGACACCATCTCGCACGGGATTCTTCTGCAGCGCTTGGAGGAAGCGGGCGTGGTTGGCTCCGCTCTTCAGTGGTTCCGCTCTTTTCTTGCTGACCGATCTTTCTGCGTGGCCGTTCCGCCCCATCAGTCCAAATCACATCCCCTGGCCTTTGGGGTCCCTCAAGGATCCTCGCTGAGTCCCACGTTGTTCAATCTTTATGTGAGGCCGCTGGCTGAGGTCGTCAAGCAGTGGGGTATGACCATGGTGTCATATGCCGACGATACTCAGCTGGTGGTCACGATCAGCGGGGATTGAGGGCTGGAGGCCCCAAGATTTCAGGATGGACTACGGGCGGTTGCCAGCTGGATGACTTCCAACTGTCTCCAGCTGAACGCAAAAAAGACGGAAATTATGGTCTTCGGCAAACAAGCGGAACTCTGGGGCGATGTGTGGTGGCCCTCAGAGCTAGGTCCAACTCCTACTCCGGTCTCGGAAATAAAAAACTTAGGGGTGTGGTTAGATCCTACCCTTAGCTTTGTCTGCCACACTAAACGCACTGCTGCCTGCTGCTTTGGCCTCCTGCGCAGCATGAGACCTGTACTTAAATTTTTTGATGCCTCGACTAGGCAGCTCGTGGTACAGGCGACGGTGATGTCTCGGCTTGATTATGCCAGCTCCCTCTTGGTAGGGATAAACCAGGCCGAACTCACTCGTCTCCAACGCGTGCAAAATGCGGCCGCCAGAGCAGTCGTAGGCTTACCCAGGTTCTGTTCTGTTTCCAATACCTTGCGCTCGCTTCATTGGTTACCGATTAGGCAGAGGATCCAATTCAAAGTACCCTGTATGTCCCACAAGATCCTTAAAGGTTCCCCTGCACAGATTCTTCAGAATCTTTTGTCTCCCTATGTTCCATGCCGCTCACTACGCTCATCGGACCTTGAACTGGCAGTAGTTCCACGGTTCAAGCGTAGTCGGGCTGGGGGACGCTCATTTCGTGTACGTGCTGCAGTCCTGTGGAATGCCCTACCATTTGAAATACGTACCCTTGCTGATTTGCTCTCATTTCGCAGGGCTGTCAAGACTTTCCTGTTCCCCTAGCCTTCTTTTTCTCATCAGTCCACTCTTTTAAGCTTGTGTTATGTTGTTCCCTTGTCAGGCGCCGGGACGCTCCTTTGCTGGAGCAGCTGTGCGCTTAATAAATGCTCGTAACATAACATAACACTCTCAATCTGCACTCTCAATCTGCACTCTGCACTCTCAATCTGCACTCTGCACTCACAATCTGCACTCTGCCCTCACAATCTGCACTCTGCCCTCACAATCTGCACTCTGCCCATCTGCACTCTGCCCTCACAATCTGCACTCTGCCCTCACAATCTGCACTCTGCCCTCACAATCTGCACTCTGCCCTCACAATCTGCACTCTGCACTCTGAATCTGCACTCTGAATCTGCACTCTGAATCTGCACTCTCAATCTGCACTCTCAATCTGCACTCTGCACTCTCAACCTGCACTCTGCACTCTCAACCTGCACTCTCAACCTGCACTCTGCACTCACAATCTGCACTCTGCACTCACAATCTGCACTCTGCACTCACAATCTGCACTCTGCACTCACAATCTGCACTCTGCACTCACAATCTGTACACTGCACTCACAATCTGCACTCTGCACTAACAATCTGCACTCTGCACTACCAATCTGCACTCACAATCTGCACTTTGCACTCTGAATCTGCACTCACAATCTGCACTCTGCACTCTGAATCTGCACTCACAATCTACACTCTGCACTCTGAATCTGCACTCACAATCTGCACTCTGCACTCTGAATCTGCACTCTGAATCTGCACTCTGCACTCTCAATCTGCACTCTAAATCTGCAGTCTGCACTCACAATCTGCACTCTGCACTCTGAATCTGCACTCACAATCTGCACTCTGCACTCTGAAACTGCACTCTGAAACTGCACTCTGAAACTGCACTCTGAATCTGCACTCTGAATCTGCACTCTGAATCTGCACTCTGAATCTGCACTCTGAAACTGCACTCTGAAACTGCACTCTGAAACTGCACTCTGAAACTGCACTCTGAAACTGCACTCTGAAACTGCACTCTGAATCTGCACTCTGAATCTGCACTCTGCACTCTCAATCTGCACTCTCATTCTGTACTCTGCACTCACAATCTGCACTCTGCACTCACAATATGCACTCTGCACTACCAATCTGCACTCACAATCTGCACTCGGCACTACCAATCTGCACTGCCAATCTGCACTCTGCACTCACAATCTGCACTCTGCACTCACAATCTGCACTCTGCACTCACAATCTGCACTCTGCACTCTGAATCTGCACTCTGAATCTGCACTCTGAATCTGCACTCTGAATCTGCACTCTGAATCTGCACTCTGAATCTGCACTTTGCACTCTCAATCTGCGCTCTCAATCTGCACTCTGCACTCTCAATCTGCACTCTGCACTCACAATCTGCACTCTCAATCTGCACTCTGCACTCAAAATCTGCACTCTGCACTCACAATCTGCACTCTGCACTCACAATCTGCACTCTGCACTCACAATCTGCACTCTGCACTCACAATCTGCACTCTGCACTCACAATCTGCATTTACAATCTGCACTCTGCACTCTGAATCTGCAATCTGCACTCTGAATCTGCACTCTGAATCTGCAATCTGCACTCTGAATCTGCACTCTCAATCTGCACTCTGCACTCTGTATCTGCATGCACAATCTGCACTCTGCACCTGCACTCTGAATCTGCACTCTGCACCTGCACTCTGCACCTGCACTCTGAATCTGCACTCTGAATCTGCACTCTGAAACTGCACTCTGAAACTGCACTCTGAAACTGCACTCTGAAACTGCACTCTGAAACTGCACTCTGAAACTGCACTCTGAAACTGCACTCTGAACAGTGGCGGCTGGTGCTTTTTGAAAGTGGTGATGCAGAAAGGTTTGAGTTGAGTATAAAGTGCATGTGAGCAACCTTTCATCAAACAGTGGGGAGTGGTTGAAAAAAAAGGTACAAATAAACTCACAAAATCTAACTCATGCAGAGTGACACATCACTCAGCCTGCACCCACACAGACACATTGCTTCCCCACCTTCAATCACAGGCACACACTGCCTCACTCATCCTACACTCATATAAGAATCCCGCTCAACTTGCACTCACAAGGGCATACCATTCATCCAGTGCATTCACACAGTCACACAACTCACTCTGTGCTCACATAAGCACACCATTCACTCGTACAATCTTACTCCTCAACCAGTGGGCTCTCATTACTCACCCTGTGCACTGCTTGCCCTGCACTCAAACGCACGCAACACACTCTGCAATTGCACACAGCCATAATATTCACCATCATCACCACACACCATAATCGCACACGGACCCCAGGCTGCAGCAGAACTAAACGCTCCCTGCACCCACACTCTCAAGCAGAGTCCTGCAGTGTGCTGGGGGTGGGAGGGGCTGTGAGGCCCAGCAGAGGAGCTACAAGGCTACAGTCATTTCAGGAGTCCGCACTGATGATGACCCCCTTGGAAGTCCTGCTTATTCATACATAAAGACTACCTGATGCAAAACCCCACCCATATGCATGTTGTTATTAGTACAAGGCATACAATTATTGTTTTGACGTCCGCGGTTTTGCAGTAATATAAAACAAATGCGACAATTTGAAATTACAGAACGTTTACTTTTGCTTATATTTAGAAATTGTCAAACACCAATATTTTACATTCCTTATTACAGTATTTAAAGCACAATTAAAAGAAAACATCGGCGTATCAACCTTTTTTTTTACTGCTTCCATGTAAAATACACAGCATGTGAATAATATACAACCCATCTGGTAAAACGGATTTCAGTATTAAAAGTATGTTTTCGATAATAATATCACGCCATATTTAAAGGAGTTCTGAGTATATAAATAGGTGCTGCTGCAGCCTTTTCTTGAATGACCACCTCAGGACCAGGTCCCAGACCACGCCGGTCCCTGGAGACGAGCGGCGGAGAGCTGAGGCCTACACTAATCATTTCGTTAATTATTTGGTGTATTCAAGACAAAGGCGGCAGCCCTTGTCATCTAATTGGGTGGTCGCCATTCTCTCGGCTGCCCGAGCAAGGGGAGGCCAAAGGTTGTCATTCAGCCTGATCTGATGTGAGGCAGTAATGAGTTATTTAGCCTCTCAGCGGGCTCTTGATGGGGTGTGAAATGATTCTGTAGCCCACAGATCTCTGTCTATGACTATGCAATCAGCGCCGCTTTGAAGGGGCCGAGAGACAGCGACCCAGGCCTCAGGCCTGCGTCTGTCCAGAGGATTCAGGATTAAATCCGTACCGGGGGAGGGAGCTTTAAGCAGTGCTGGCTTTAAGTGCGCATACCATACAGCCCGCAATAAATGTAAAAAAAAAAACTTACCTTGGCTTGGCTTCCCGCTCTGGCTCTCGACTCGAGTCCTGTCCCGAGGGCCGAGACTGCAGACTCCCGCGCGCCATCCTGGAATATTTGAATGCCTCGTCGTCACCAGAGTCGTCACTGGAGGCTGCAGGCAGCCTCCCTCCCCTCCATGGCAGCCGGCGCTGATTGGTTCGGCCGGCTGCCCTAAAAACGTCATTCCTCTTTGTTGGACAGGCCACATGACGGGCCGCTCTCCCCCGGCTCGACCAGGCCCGAGCCCAGTCACGCAAGCACCACACACCACCATTGCACGCCCTACGTCCCCTCAGGGACCCCTGCCCTCGAACATGATAACCTCGTGGGTCCGATCCACTGCCGGCCCATGCACCCAGCCCGGGCCGCCATCTTGGACACCTCGCCACGAGGCCGCCTGGCCCCCGATCGACCTCAACCCTGGGCCTAGCCCAGCCTCAGACAATCCGGCACCACCCTCCACCCAGGAGGTGAGCGGGCTACTTGGCAAGTCAATGGGAGAAAGAGGTGCCGATGGCTCTCCCCCCGCCCAGTGCCGCTCGCCCATCGCCTCCCCGGGCGCTGGCTCCACCCTCCTGCTGGGTGTCTGGACTCCCTCATCCCGGACCTCCCGACCTCCAAGTGCGAGGGTCCGGACATCAAAGCACGCCAGCCCTATAACTGGGGCAGCTCCAGAGCAGGAAGTCAGTTGTATCTTGGAGTCGAGAGACGTAAGAGGAACTCATCCTGGACGGACTACTGGCGCTGCCGTAGCTCTGTCCTGTGCACCATCGTCCTGCCTGTTGGCGCTGCCACAGCCGTCGTAACCTTCATCCTTCACCGTCGTCCGGATCTGCTGGCGAGGCCGCGGACCGTTGTAACCGTCATCTTCATCGGGACCTGCTTGGCTTCTCCACGGCCCGTCGACCATCCTTCTTCCATCTCGGGACCTGCTTGGCTTCCCCACGGCCCGTCGACCATCCTTCTTCCATCTCGGGACCTGCTTGGCTCCTCCACGGCCCGATCAGCAACCACGCCGAGCTCGAGGATTGAGAGCTATTTAACTCATTGGTAACTAAGACTGTCCCGCTACCCCTTTTCCTCAACCAGAGATCAGAACCGAGGGGACCCCTGAGTCCAGACCTCCTTGTATCATATCGACGTAACCTAAGAATTGCATATAAAGTCTCGTTAACCTTCAATCTTGTGTGGTGTCCGTCTGTGGGGGGGAAGTTACTTATCTGTACAGTCGTTGGAGACGGCTCTCCCTGGAGACCTCTCCCCGTAATCTCGGCCGACCCTCCCGGTCCGTCTAACATTGGTGGCCAGCGGCGCGATCCGAATCACCGCATAACGTACAGAGAGTAGCTCACCCCACAACGAACAACAATGTCGACTAAAGAGAGCGGATCAACTGAGAAGTTCCAAATGGAAAAACTAGAGGAATACAGCCATCGTGAACTAAAGCAGTTCTGCATCGAACTAGGTATCGCTACCACCGGACTAAGTACCAAGGACGATTTTAAGCATGCCCTAGAATCTTGGGCAGAGACCGGGGATGTCGAAGCCCCTGAGCAAAGCACCGCGAAAAATACCAACACGGCCCCTGAGGGGCAAAGAACCAGTCTCTCGCAAGACGAGATCCAAGAAAGAGAAAAAGCCCGACTACACGAACTCGAAATGGCCCGACTCAAGATGGACATAGAACTCAAATTGGCCGAGCAAAAAATAAACTTAGAGCACCTTCGCCTCCGAGAAGAAAGAGAGGAGAAACAGAGGCAAAGGGAGCTCGAGGAAAAAAGACTAACGTACGAGCACGAACGGAACCTAGCCGAGATCAACCTGCGCAAACAGAATAAAGAGTTAGGGGTGCCCGACAGACCGTCCACCCCAGGGACCGCGGAGAAAAAAGTGCACATCCCCAAGGATGTGGTCCGAGAATATTTTCGAGAAGACGACATCCAGCAATGGTTTAAGGCCTATGAAATCGCGATGACTGCGCACCGGATCGATAGAGCCGACTGGGGAGCCGGCCTATGGGGCAAATTCCTCAATGAGGGCCGCGATACTCTGTTACAGCTCCCAGACCACCAGATGACCTCCTACGACCATATGAAAGCGGCCCTCCTCACCCGCTATGGCCTCACGCCCGAGATGTACCGTCAGAGGTTCCGAGACTGCACACGCATTCCAGGTACAACTTGGGTGGACTATGTAACGTACTTTAGCCGAGCCTTCGAAGGCTGGATCAGAGGGAACAACGTCACGACCTACGAGCAGCTGTTCAATCTGATGGTATGGGAGCATCTGTCCAACAATTGCTTCATTGAACTACGCCAACACCTCCTCGACAGCAAGTTAACCGATCCCCGGCAGCTCGCAGCCGAAGCTGACCGGTGGGAGATCACCAGAGTGGGCCGGAATGGGTCCTACGAGCAGAACAGGAACAACAATGGTCACTACCGACCCAGAGGAGGAGGAGGGGGCCAAGGACGAGGAAGAGACAATACTCCGGCCGCCCCCGCTACCAGCACCACCCCCCCGGCCAACCGGGGCAGCACCCCGGCGCGACCGGGATACAGAGCCAATGTTACATGTCACCGATGCCAACGAGTCGGCCACTATGCAAACGACCCAAGCTGCCCGCAGTATCAGAGTCCAAGACCCCGCCAGGTGGCCGCCGCGGCACTAGGGGAAGAACAGATCTCCGAGGAACAAGAAACAGGCGAGCAAGAGTATCAAGAGTGGGAGCCAGCCGCCATGACTCTCGCGTGCTTAGGGGGAAGAGACATGGTCCCGCGGGTCCCCCTACCCGCTAACACCCAGAAGTACAGCCAATGGGTGAGCATCAATGGACAACGGGCCAAAGCCCTTCGAGACACCGGGGCCAGTGTGACAGCCGTCCGCTGTCATCTGGTGACCCCAGAACAATATCTACCGAACGTTCTCTGCCCTGTGCGGTCAGCCGACAACTCGGAAAGTCTGTGTCGGATGGCCTGCGTCCCCTTTGAGTGGGGAGGGGTCTCCGGCATGTTGAAGGTAACGGTCCGAGACGACGCCCCCGTGGAATGCCTCCTCGGAAATGACCTGGAAAGCTCCCCGTGGGCAGCCGTGGAGCGAAAAGAACACTTGGGGATGTTGGGCGTCCCAGACTGGGCGTGCGTCACCACCCGGTCCATGGCCGCCCGTGCCAACCATCACCCGGAAGAACCAGAATGGCCGGCGCCACCGCCTCCGGTCGCCCCCGCCGAGACCCCCGACCATGGCATCCCCCTCGAACTTGCTCAACCTTCCGACCTCGCTAATCTTGATCAGTGGGCTCAAGAAGGGGGACCCACACAAGAACAATTTCGTCAGGAACAGAAGACCTGTCCCTCCCTTGAGGGACTCCGACAACAAGCGCTCGCCCAAAGCGCCGGGGATACCTCCGGAACTCATTGGGTCTACTGGGACAATGATCTATTGTACAGCGAGCAACGAATCGCCGAGCTGGGGGCCAACCGAGTACTAGTGGTGCCCCTCCGCTTTAGAGACTTCCTGCTAAACCTGGCCCACGATGTCCCCCTGGCAGGGCACCTGGGACAGGATAAAACCTACAGCCGCCTAGTGACCCACTTCTTCTGGCCCAAAATGAGAAACGATGTGCACCAGCATTGCCGATCTTGCCCCACGTGCCAAGCCAGTGGGAAGAGCGGCCGCAAATTAAAGGCTCCCCTGCAACCCTTTCCAGTAGTCACGACCCCATTTGAGAGGGTCGGGATAGACATTGTGGGACCCCTGGACCCGCGTACAAGACAAGGCCATCGCTTCATCCTGGTACTAGTGGACCACGCCACCCGCTACCCTGAGGCTATTCCTCTCCGGACCGTGACAGCCCCAGTGGTCGGCCGGGCCCTGATGGGGATCTTCTCCCGTATGGGGTTCCCCCGAGAAGTCGTCAGTGACAGAGGCACGAACTTTATTTCTAAATATATGAAGTCCCTCTGGCAACAGTGTGGGGTCACCTACCGCTTCACGACCCCCTATCACCCCCAAGGAAACGGACTTGTTGAGCGGTTCAATCGCACGCTAAAAGGGATGATCGGGGGATTGGAAGAGCCCCTCCGTCGCCAGTGGGACGTGCTGCTGCCGTGCCTCCTCTTCGCCTACCGGGAGGTCCCACAGAAGTCCCTAGGCTTCAGCCCCTTCGAGCTGCTCTATGGGCACCCAGTACGGGGGCCACTCAGCCTGATCAAAGAAGGCTGGGAGATGCCTCCGGCCAAGAGTCCTCCAGATGTCTTCCGGTACCTCCTCACCCTCCGCAACCAGTCCCGGCGGTTCAGAGACCTAGCAAAAGCCAACCTAGAGGCCAGTCAAGAGGACATGAAGAAATGGTATGACCAGAACGCCTCATCCATTGAATTCGAGCCGGGGCAACAGGTCTGGGTAATGTCCCCCACAGAACCGTGCGCTCTCCAAGACAAATGGACGGGACCCCTCAAGGTAATCGAGCGCAAGGGTCCTGCCACCTATCTGATCGATATGGAGTCCGCCCGGAATCCGCTCCGAGTCCTCCACACCAACAGACTGAAACCCCACTTTGCACGAACAGAACTCAGCCTCTTGATGGCCACAGACAATGGGGTTGAAGACGACTCCGAGCCTCTCCCTGACCTCTTGCGGACCCAGGAGCAAGACGGCTCCGTGGATGGGGTCCGACTCTCGGAGACCCTCACCAGAGAACAACGGCAAGAGTGCCAAGCCCTCCTATCACGGTTCGCCAGTCTGTTCTCCCTCACCCCAGGTGTCACTTCCTGGTGTGTGCACGATGTGGACACCGGAGACAGCCCTCCTATCCGCCACCGGGCCTACCGCGTACCTGATCGGGTACGGGCCTGCATCCAGGCGGAAGTAGCTAAGATGCTCACGCTCGGGGTCATCGAGCCCTCAGACAGTCCATGGGCCAGCCCGGTCGTACTGGTCCCCAAAGCAGCCGCCCCCGGAACCACACCAGAACTCCGGTTCTGTGTTGACTACCGGGGCCTGAATGAAGTCACCAGAACGGACGCACACCCCATCCCCCGGGCAGATGAACTGGTCGACCGAATGGGCGCTGCCCGCTACCTCAGCATCTTCGACCTGACGGCAGGTTATTGGCAGATCGGCCTCACACCCCGAGCACAAGAACGCTCTGCCTTCTCCACCCCCGATGGCCACTATCACTTTACGGTCATGCCCTTCGGCATGAAGAATGCCCCAGCGACGTTCCAACGGCTCGTCAATCAGGTCCTGGCGGGGCTCGAAGAGTTCAGCGCCGCCTACCTGGACGACATCGCTGTGTACAGCCACCATTGGACCGAGCACCTCCACCACCTCCAAGCAGTGCTGCAAGCCCTTCAGCGAGCTGGCCTCACGATCAAGGCCAGCAAATGCCAAATTGGACAAGGGTCGGTGACCTACCTCGGACACCAGGTGGGAAGCGGCCTAGTGGCCCCCCTACAGCTGAAAATTGCCGCCATCCAGAACTGGCAACCCCCTATCACTCAAACTGAGGTGCGAGCCTTCCTGGGCCTCACGGGCTACTACCGAAGGTTCGTGAAAGACTATGGTACCATCGTGGGGCCTCTCACCGAACTCACGTCAAAAAATCAGCCCAAGAAGGTGAACTGGACCCCAGAGTGTCAAGCGGCATTCGAACAGTTAAAGGCCGCCATGTGTTCCGCTCCTGTGCTCCAGGCCCCAGACTACAGCCGGGAGTTCGTCGTCCAGACGGACGCCTCCGACCAGGGCATTGGGGCGGTCCTGTCCCAAGTGAACACCGAAGGCCTCGATCAACCGGTGGCCTTCATCAGCCGGAGACTCCTACCCCGGGAACAACGCTGGAGCACCATAGAGAGGGAAGCCTTCGCTGTGGTATGGGCCCTCAAGAAGCTCCGGCCCTACCTTTTTGGCACCCACTTTCGGGTGCAGACTGACCACCGACCCCTGCAGTGGTTGATGCATATGCGGGGGGAAAACCCAAAATTGCTACGCTGGTCCATCTCCTTACAAGGTATGGACTTCACAGTCGAACACCGGCCTGGGTCCGACCACGCCAACGCCGATGGCCTGTCCCGGTTTTTCCGCCTCGACGAAGAGAGTCCCCAAGAGGATGGGTAACTCTCCCCGCCTTCAGCTGGGGGGGACGCATGTTGGACAGGCCACATGACGGGCCGCTCTCCCCCGGCTCGACCAGGCCCGAGCCCAGTCACGCAAGCACCACACACCACCATTGCACGCCCTACGTCCCCTCAGGGACCCCTGCCCTCGAACATGATAACCTCGTGGGTCCGATCCACTGCCGGCCCATGCACCCAGCCCGGGCCGCCATCTTGGACACCTCGCCACGAGGCCGCCTGGCCCCCGATCGACCTCAACCCTGGGCCTAGCCCAGCCTCAGACAATCCGGCACCACCCTCCACCCAGGAGGTGAGCGGGCTACTTGGCAAGTCAATGGGAGAAAGAGGTGCCGATGGCTCTCCCCCCGCCCAGTGCCGCTCGCCCATCGCCTCCCCGGGCGCTGGCTCCACCCTCCTGCTGGGTGTCTGGACTCCCTCATCCCGGACCTCCCGACCTCCAAGTGCGAGGGTCCGGACATCAAAGCACGCCAGCCCTATAACTGGGGCAGCTCCAGAGCAGGAAGTCAGTTGTATCTTGGAGTCGAGAGACGTAAGAGGAACTCATCCTGGACGGACTACTGGCGCTGCCGTAGCTCTGTCCTGTGCACCATCGTCCTGCCTGTTGGCGCTGCCACAGCCGTCGTAACCTTCATCCTTCACCGTCGTCCGGATCTGCTGGCGAGGCCGCGGACCGTTGTAACCGTCATCTTCATCGGGACCTGCTTGGCTTCTCCACGGCCCGTCGACCATCCTTCTTCCATCTCGGGACCTGCTTGGCTTCCCCACGGCCCGTCGACCATCCTTCTTCCATCTCGGGACCTGCTTGGCTCCTCCACGGCCCGATCAGCAACCACGCCGAGCTCGAGGATTGAGAGCTATTTAACTCATTGGTAACTAAGACTGTCCCGCTACCCCTTTTCCTCAACCAGAGATCAGAACCGAGGGGACCCCTGAGTCCAGACCTCCTTGTATCATATCGACGTAACCTAAGAATTGCATATAAAGTCTCGTTAACCTTCAATCTTGTGTGGTGTCCGTCTGTGGGGGGGAAGTTACTTATCTGTACAGTCGTTGGAGACGGCTCTCCCTGGAGACCTCTCCCCGTAATCTCGGCCGACCCTCCCGGTCCGTCTAACACTCTTGGTCTGCATGCTGCAGAACGGAGAGTGGGAGGAGGCTTGGGGGAGCGGCTTGCCCACTGTTGCTAATACTGTCTGTTTGGACAGCCTCTCAGGCTGTCCAAACAGTCCGTATTCACAACAGTGGGCAAGCCACTCCCCCAAGCCACTCCCCCCTGCCCTGAGGCTCGAGCTCGAGAAAGTTTGCTGAGACAGTGACTGATTTCTCGCCCTGCGAGAAGGGCAGGCAGAAACAAATGGTAGTTATAAATAAATAACTACCATTTGTTTCTGCCTTCTTCTCGCACGGCGAGAAAACAGGGGGGGCGGCGCCCAAACGCCCCCACGGTAAAACCGCCACTGACTCTGAAACTGCACTCTGAAACTGCACTCTGAAACTGCACTCTCAATCTGCACTCTGCACTCTCAATCTGCACTCTGCACTCTCAATCTGCACTCTGCACTCTCAATCTGCACTCTGCACTCTCAATCTGCACTCTGCACTCTCAATCTGCACTCTGCACTCTCAATCTGCACTCTCAATCTGCACTCTGCACTCTCAATCTGCACTCTGCACTCACAATTTGCACTCTGCACTCTGAATCTGCACTCACAATCTGCACTCTGCACTCTGAATCTGCACTCTGAATCTGCACTCTGCACTCTCAATCTGCACTCTGCACTCTCAATCTGCACTCTGCACTCTCAATCTGCACTCTCAATCTGCACTCTGCACTCACAATTTGCACTCTGCACTCTGAATCTGCACTCACAATCTGCACTCTGCACTCTGAATCTGCACTCACAATCTGCACTCTGCACTCTGAATCTGCACTCTGAATCTGCACTCTGCACTCTCAATCTGCACTCTCAATCTGCAGTCTGCACTCACAATCTGCACTCTGCACTCTGAATCTGCACTCACAATCTGCACTCACAATCTGCACTCTGAAACTGCACTCTGAAACTGCACTCTGAAACTGCACTCTGAAACTGCACTCTGAAACTGCACTCTGAAACTGCACTCTGAAACTGCACTCTGAAACTGCACTCTGAAACTGCACTCTGAAACTGCACTCTGAAACTGCACTCTCAATCTGCACTCTCAATCTGCACTCTGCACTCTCAATCTGCACTCTGCACTCTCAATCTGCACTCTGCACTCTCAATCTGCACTCTGCACTCTCAATCTGCACTCTGCACTCTCAATCTGCACTCTGCACTCTCAATCTGCACTCTGCACTCACAATTTGCACTCTGCACTCTGAATCTGCACTCACAATCTGCACTCTGCACTCTGAATCTGCACTCTGAATCTGCACTCTGCACTCTCAATCTGCACTCTGCACTCTCAATCTGCACTCTGCACTCTCAATCTGCACTCTGCACTCTCAATCTGCACTCTGCACTCACAATTTGCACTCTGCACTCTGAATCTGCACTCACAATCTGCACTCTGCACTCTGAATCTGCACTCACAATCTGCACTCTGCACTCTGAATCTGCACTCTGAATCTGCACTCTGCACTCTCAATCTGCACTCTCAATCTGCAGTCTGCACTCACAATCTGCACTCTGCACTCTGAATCTGCACTCTGAATCTGCACTCTGAATCTGCACTCTGAAACTGCACTCTGAAACTGCACTCTGAAACTGCACTCTGAAACTGCACTCTGAAACTGCACTCTGAATCTGCACTCTGCACTCTCAATCTGCACTCTCATTCTGCACTCTGCACTCACAATCTGCACTCTGCACTCACAATATGCACTCTGCACTACCAATCTGCACTCACAATCTGCACTCTGCACTACCAATCTGCACTGCCAATCTGCACTCTGCACTCACAATCTGCACTCTGCACTCTGAATCTGCACTCTGAATCTGCACTCTGAATCTGCACTCTGAATCTGCACTCTGAATCTGCGCTCTCAATCTGCACTCTGCACTCTCAATCTGCACTCTGCACTCACAATCTGCACTCTCAATCTGCACTCTGCACTCACAATCTGCACTCTGCACTCACAATCTGCACTCTGCACTCAAAATCTGCACTCTGCACTCACAATCTGCACTCTGCACTCACAATCTGCACTCTGCACTCACAATCTGCACTTACAATCTGCACTTACAATCTGCACTCTGAATCTGCAATCTGCACTCTGTATCTGCATGCACAATCTGCACTCTGCACTCTGAATCTGCACTCTGAATCTGCACTCTGAATCTGCACTCTGAAACTGCACTCTGAAACTGCACTCTGAAACTGCACTCTGAAACTGCACTCTGAAACTGCACTCTCAATCTGCACTCTCAATCTGCACTCTCAATCTGCACTCTCAATCTGCACTCTCAATCTGCACTCTCAATCTGCACTCTCAATCTGCACTCTGCACTCTCAATCTGCACTCTGCACTCTCAATCTGCACTCTGCACTACCAATCTGCACTCTGCACTACCAATCTGCACTCTGCACTACCAATCTGCACTCTGCACTACCAATCTGCACTCTGCACTACCAATCTGCACTCACAATCTGCACTCTGCACTACCAATCTGCACTCGCAATCTGCACTCTGCATCTGCACTCTGAATCTGCACTCTGAAACTGCACTCTGCACTACCAATCTGCACTCTGCATCTGCACTCTGAATCTGCACTCTGAAACTGCACTCTGCACTACCAATCTGCACTCTGCACTACCAATCTGCACTCTGCACTCACAATCTGCACTCTGAATCTGCACTCTGAATCTGCACTCTGAAACTGCACTCTGCACTACCAATCTGCACTCTGCACTACCAATCTGCACTCTGCACTCACAATCTGCACTCTGAAACTGCACTCTGCACTACCAATCTGCACTCTGCACTACCAATCTGCACTCTGCACTCACAATCTGCACTCTGAATCTGCACTCTGAATCTGCACTCTGAAACAGGCACTCTCAATCTGCACTCTGAAACAGGCACTCTCAATCTGCACTCTGCACTACCAATCTGCACTCACAATCTGCACTCTGCACTACCAATCTGCACTCACAATCTGCACTCTGCACTACCAATCTGCACTCTGCACTCTGCACTCTGCACTCTGAATCTGCACTCTGCACTCTGAATCTGCACTCTGAATCTGCACTCTGAATCTGTCTGCACTCTGAATCTGCACTCTGAATCTGCACTCTGAATCTGTCTGCACTCTGGACTCTGAATCAGCACAGACCTGTGTTTCCACAGTTCCCAGTAAGCTGACTCGGTTGGTTAATGCACCTACGGCAGAGGGGGCTGATTGGGTAACACGCATGCGCAATAGCGTATTTTGTTGGTTCACTATTGTCACTTTTGTAATGCACCGTTTGCTACCTCTTGTATTTTGTTGGCTCACGATTGTCATTTTTGCTTCCTATAATGTAACGTTTGCTTTTGTATTTTGTGCACTTGTAATGTTCTCATGTATTAGTTCTGTTCCTATTGTGAAGCACTCTGACACCTTTGGGTAAAGTCCGCTCTATATAAAAACGCATAAATAAATAAATAAGTCCTCAGTAAGTAACCTAGCTGGGTCGGTTCGTGCTCCTCCTGCAGAGGGATCCATGCACAGGCTCCAGTCCTACATATAGTTTGTGGTGTTAACGCGCCTGCTGCTCTGATGGCGCTCTCTGTCTGCGTCTGGTTGAAGTCTGCAGTTACCTTGAGTGCGAGTGAGCGAGATAGCTCAGCGGTTGATGCCCCTGCTGCTGAGATCTCTCTGTACCCTGCAGAGCACTGTGTGCACGTCCTCGAAGGCCAGCGACAAGTTAACATTTATGTATGATGAAAGCAAACTCATCATGTTTGGTAAAGTATATTGTAAGGGCTTTTACATGCTGAACAAAATAGGTCTTTCTCCAACAAACTATTATCACTACTTTGGACTATTGTTCAACAACAAGCTGTCATGGAATCCAGAAAAGTTAACAGCTTCTCGTTGCACAACATGTCGAACGCTTTATTGAGATTCCCTAATCATTACAACCATTACTGCTGATTCCGGGAACAAATTCCGGTTGCATCTTCTGTCCAGAGGCCTAATTTGGACCCGCTTTCTGGAATGAAGGCAATTTATTCTTCTGTAGTGATTAGGCTAGTGTTGAAATTGGAACCCTCTGAGGCGGAAAGCCGGAGGTTTTTGTAACTGTTCGATTTTAAAACTGTCACAAATAACTTGTATCACTTGCTGATTTTAAAAGCACAAAAACGCTCTTGCTCACCTGCTGGAAGCGCTGCTGATACGCGCTATTCCAGTCCCCCACCCTCTGGGAAACGCCATCACCGAGAGCGCGCCAAAGGCGGAGCCAAGCCTCCTGCGAGGCCACGCCCACCGACCGACTCCTTAAACGCTCTACCAGCGCATCGACTCCATTCACTTGGAACCCTCTGAGGCGGAAAGCCGGAGGTTTTTGTAACTGTTCGATTTTAAAACTGTCACAAATAACTTGTATCACTTGCTGATTTTAAAAGCACAAAAACGCTCTTGCTCACCTGCTGGAAGCGCTGCTGATACGCGCTATTCCAGTCCCCCACCCTCTGGGAAACGCCATCACCGAGAGCGCGCCAAAGGCGGAGCCACGCCTCCTGCGAGGCCACGCCCACCGACCGACTCCTTAAACGCTCTACCAGCGCATCGACTCCATTCACTTGGAACCCTCTGAGGCGGAAAGCCGGAGGTTTTTGTAACTGTTCGATTTTAAAACTGTCACAAATAACTTGTATCACTTGCTGATTTTAAAAGCACAAAAACGCTCTTGCTCACCTGCTGGAAGCGCTGCTGATACGCGCTATTCCAGTCCCCCACCCTCTGGGAAACGCCATCACCGAGAGCGCGCCAAAGGCGGAGCCACGCCCCCTGCGAGGCCACGCCCATCACATCTAGCTCAAATGTGTCGACCCCCCCAGCGCAGCGGACGAGCGCAGCGGGAGCGCCGTTTGCGCGCCGAAGGCGCGCCTAAGGCAAGCCCGTCTGCGCCCGTCCGCGCACGACCGGGCCTAGGGCCAGAACCCCTGCCTGATTCCCTCCTCTCAATCATACGGTACTCCCGCAGAGACCTTTTGAGCCTCAGACCTCCTTCACAGTCCTGTGATTATATCCATAATCCCAAGGGACCCTTCATTAGCTGCCCCTCATGCAAACCAACGCAGCTTACGTTACCCGCGAGACCCAGCAAGCCTGCCACCCTCAACCTTGCCTCTCTGAACTGCCGCTCTCTTTCCAAACACGCGATTCAGATTGCCGACCTCATAGAGGACCATGAAATTGACATATTTTTCCTCACGGAAACGTGGCTCGGCCCTCATTCTCAATCCGACATGGTCTTAGCAACCCCACAGGGCTATTGTATTCAGTCCTTACCCCGTCCTCTAGGTAGAGGAGGAGGGATAGCCATTATCCATCGAGAACACCTCCACTTCAAAACCTACGACGCCCAGATTACCGACGCAGAAAGCCTGCATTTTTCCGTCACACTCAACCCAACCACCTCCCTTACAGGACTCCTCATTTATCGCCCTCCCGGCACTCCGGGTCCCTTCATCTGTTCGCTTCTGGACCTAATTACAACCCAAGCCCACTCCTTCTCTAACTACATGATAGTTGGAGACCTGAACATCCACCTTGAAGACCCGGCCAACTCGGTAGCCCTTGATTTGATTCAAGATCTAGCGGCTCTTGACATCCGGTTACTAAACTCCGGAGCCACCCACACCAAGGGCCACCTCTTAGACCCCGTACTTACAAACTCACCTTCAATGTCAGCCAAAGAGGCCTTGCCCCTCCCCTGGACAGACCACTTTATGGTCTCCTTCCAATTACCTGTAACCTCCAAGAAAAACCGCACACCCTCCACTTTTAGCAAGGATAGGACCTGGCCCAGACTCTCCACGGACGAATGGACTCAGACCCTGGAAAAAAACATCCCTGCTCAGGCAGAAGACCCAAATACAGCAGACAAAAGATTCAGAGATTGGATTACCGCCTCCCTAGACCTTATACTTCCACTCAGAAATAGGGAAAATAAAAACGGCAGACGTGGCTCAGCTCCATGGTACTCCACAGAGCTAAGAGCACTCCGCAAAAACTGCAAAAAGGCCGAACGTCTTTGGAGAAAGACCTGGCAACATGCCAACAAAGAAGATTACCAGGCTGCGGTCAAAATTTACAAAGAGGCTATCAAATCAGCCAAAGCTTCCTACTATACCACACGTATACAAGAAGCATCCAATTCAGCCCGAGAATCTTTTTTAATCGTCAAAGAGCTGACCAAGGTCCCCACCACCTCCTCCACTAACACACTGTAATGGCTGGATTTTCTGTTTAGATGGGATCAGCCCCCAGGGGCCCCTGTGACCCAGCCAAAACGTACTCACCTTCCCTTCTTAGATCGTATTCACAATAAGTAGATATACAGATAAATATACAAGTTGCACCTAAGAATGGGGAATGACAATATACATATACAGATTTTCTACAATATCTTATTCACATCAGTTGGCCTCGCGGTCACCCCGACCCAGACCGTTCTACCCTAGGGCAGATCTGACACACAATCTGGTGCGTCTACACACGGGCCTGCAGAACCCAATGCTCCCTTTTCCAAACCGTTCGCGATCCTGCGAAACCTACACACTAGTTCGACCACCTAGTGCTCTCATTAACTCAAGCCACAATCCTGTGGGTATAAACACTGGTTCGACCCCCCAGTGCTCTCATTAACGCCGCATATCAACGACGACCACATTCCTATGAACACCTATACATATATATATATATATATTGGGATATTATCTCAGCTGTCTACTCGGAATGAAACTACAATAATGACTTTGGATATGGGTCCAGATTGTATAGTGTACTCGCTGCTTTTGGCATCAAAGGTTCACTCACTCCCTATTTGTGTGATCACCACTTACCTGATTGGGATTACTCATCCATTCACGTGCCTAGTTTTCACCTAGGAGTATCGTTTACCAAGATTGAACATAAGCACCAGGCACACGGTAATTCTATATGAATTAGGATATTTATTAACAATAAACATGAATCACATTACTATGCAATAATACATTTGCAAAGGGAATAAAAGATAAAGGTTAGGGTGCACATACTATAAGAATCGGTCGGACTTCACCTGGTTAATGGGAAATCGGGAATCGGCAGTCATCTAGGCTCCTGTCTCGTCTCTGGGTCCTGGCTCGCCTTGCAGTCACCCTCAGCCGTCACAAGTACACGTCTGCACTGCTAGGCTCAAACTCGTCTGCTCTCCCTCAGGACCTCGGAACCTTGCTGTTAATTAGCTACCGTCTCTCTCTCTCTCTGCATTAGTGCGCTCCGCGCCACTTCTCGTTCAGTCTATCTTCAGAGAGTTTCGGTCTTAAATCTTTCTCCGACTTCAAAGATGGCGACTTGTCCACCATGAAAGTGAATAATGGCAGAGATGCTAACGGCTAGATGCCGCCTACGGACTAACTGACAAAAAGACTAACACCTTCGCTAATATCAAAGCCCGTTCCTTCATGGAAATTCACGGCCAGTAACCTGCCGCCCACCAAATTCTTGTACCTCCCCGTACCAAGGACACTTTCCCAGCCGGCCGGCCTGAAGTTGTGTCTTCGGAGTGGAGAAAAATACATTCCTTCGATAAGGGTCAGCCTGAACCGGTTCTCTCCAAGCGAACAACAGCTTAAAACTAAAACATCACACTTGACCTAGAAAGCCTTCTCGAGCTACCAGGCAGAAAGCAAAATGGAGTCTGTCTCGTTTAAGGCCTACGGAGCCCATAATATGCATAGCTCCATGAAAAACAGATCGGCATGTTAGCAAATGAGTGAATCATGACTAATACTTATATATCTAACCCCTCACTTAAATTCATAAGCCTTACTCTAAGGGAAGTAACACGCAAATGCCTTTATATATGTATGACAGGGTCCCTGTCTATCGGCCTAATCCCTATGCTATGGGGGTGATAGGCTGGAGTCACTCTCCATCATTCTCCTTCTCCAGAGAGCTAGCAAAAAGACAGCCATAACATTACACCCCTTGACTCCAGTCTATTATCCACCAACTAAATGGAACTAACGTCAGTAGACGAATAATATGAAACAAAACTAACTGATCTACGAGTCTTAGTAAGTCTAAAAAATTGTAATAGGGAAGGGATACACTGAATAAAGCAGCAAATTGCTATAAGGATACAAACAGCAACAATAACCCCTCCCAAAATTTGTCGTAAAAAATGCATGTCAGGGAGCCAGTTAAAAAGCCAGTCAAAGAAACCCTGATCTATGTGTTCTCTAATTTCTGCAGTCAAGTCGTGGAGTTTATTAATATGGGATTGGATATCTTTAGAATGGTCAGATAAATTAAAACAGCATAGACCTTCAAATTCAGAGCACTCGTGCCCATGTTTCAACAACAAATAGTCGATTGCAGCACGGTTTTGCAAAATAGCTCTACGTTCACCTTGGGAATCTAATAATAAATCAGATAAAACAGCAGACGTTTGATTGATTGACTTCACCATCCAGCAGGCCATTTTGCCGATTGTTTTGGCATTATAAACGGCCAATGCCGGAACACCAATAATGGAAAAAGCTAAACCAAGATATTCAGATCTAGAAAAAAGATGAACAGAGGAATCACAATTTTCATGTAATGACATAGAGTCTCGAACAATACGAGAATGGGAAGAAGGACGTGAAGAAAACATTAGCAAACTTAACCTAGTGATAGCACATGGGCCACCAGAAATATTTGCAGGAATATAGGGCCAAGATGAATTCCCGCAGGAAAAGAGCCATCCAGCTGGTAATAACATTGAACGATAATGGCTAGTGGCTACAACCAAACTTTTACAGGTCATATTGTTATTCACTGAAAGACATGAATTAGGAAGTCTTTTTGAACACAGCAAACGTTGATGAAATGAAAAAGTAGTAGCGGCTTGGAGTTTCAACCGCAGACACTCAGAAATGGCCTTAGGATTGCAGGTCATAATAAAACAAAAATCACCAGGGGTAATATTAAAAGTAGTCCACAACTCTTTACCCCACAATTCTTTTGAATGCAATTCCCAATTATGCGAGTGCCATGTCGGCAGCCACACCGCTAGTCCATTTGCAGTGGACCAAGAATCAGTGAAAATATGACATGTACCTGGTAACTCCTGTTTCAAAACTTGGTAAACCGCATAAAGTTCAGCATATTGACTACTCTTACCATCTCCAGTTGTACTTAACAATTTCTGTGTAATCGGGTTATAGGAAACAGCTTTCCAATGTCTTTTGTCACCAATGAACTTCGCAGAACCATCCGTAAACCACACATGTTTTCTATCCTCCGCGGACAGATCATCAAATGATTTACCCCACTTCACGGGAGACTCCTGCACTACGGGAACCGAACACTCACTTTCAACCTCATTCGAGGGCGCCTGCGCCACTCGCTCATGTAAAACCGCCACACCTTTCGGACCCACACGTGCCCTGTCCTGAATGTACCATTTCCATTTAATCACACTAGCCTCCTGAGCATGTCCAATACGATGGGACTTCGGTGAACTCAAAACCCACTGCATGATGGGAATTTCAGGCCTCAAAATCACAGCATGGCCCAAAGTCAATTGCTCGGTATCCACCAGAGCCCAATAACAAGCAAGCAACTGTTTTTCAAAAGGTGAGTAACGCTCACCAGCCTCTGGCAACTTTTTGGTCCAAAAACCTAATGGCACTTTTTGACTGCCCTGCTTTTGCCACAAACTCCAATTGGCATACAGACCTTCCACGGACACATTCAAATCCACATCACCATCACTCACGGGCCACAAATCCAAAGCATACTGAATAGCTTCTTTAGCCAAATTAAAAGCAGTCTGTTGAGGTTCGCCCCATTCAAACGCATTCTTTTTACGAGTGACTCGATACAAAGGAGCCAAAATCTGACTCAAATGGGGAATATGCTGACGCCAAAATCCAAACAATCCGATAAAGGATTGCGCCTCTTTCCTATTTCTGGGAACAGCAAAATCAAGTATTTTTCGTTTAACCTGTGGAATCACCTCTCTGTGACCCTCATGCCAATTAATTCCTAGAAATCTTACAGCTTGGGATGGAGTTTGTAATTTGTCAGGATTAATTTCCCAACCTTTTGCTCGCAAACAATCAATAATTTGATCTAAATGGGACTGTACCTGGTCTTGCGTTTCACCTTGAATCAAGATGTCATCAATATAATGACAAATCTGAACTTGTGGAATCGTGGGCACTTCAGACAAATGTTCCGCCACCAGCCGGTGACAGATCGTAGGACTATGTACATAGCCTTGAGGAAGACTCCGGAACGTCATTTGACGTCCATTCCATGTAAAACTGAATTGCTCCTGGCATTCGGGGGCAATCGGAATTGAAAAGAATGCATTAGCAATATCAATCGAAGCATACCACGTACCTGGATGCTTTTGAATTCTCTCAATCAGTGTAACAATGTCAGGCACTGCAACAGTCAATTTAGGTGTATGTTTGTTCAATTCTCGATAATCAACAGTCATGCGCCAAGAATTGTCACTTTTGCGCACGGGCCAAACAGGATTATTCCAAGCAGATGTGACCGGAGTAATGACTCCCGCGTCAACCAAATCCTGAATCGTAGCTGTAATTTCTTCATGACCACCCGGGATGCGATATTGTTTCTGAGAAATCACTTTCGTCGCTAGAGGGATCGTAATAGGTGGCATGCGTAAACGGCCAACCCGTACGGGTCTGGTCGAAATGTACTGTCTAGTACTAAATTGATAGTAACCATCATCCAAATGCAAAGCCATACCTTTCAAAATGTCAATTCCAATAATGTATTCCAAAAGTGGCACAACCAACACAGAGTATTGTCTACGAGGAATCCTACCAATCTTAATTTCAAGTGCAGTTTGAACTGCGGGTGTTTCTTTACCACCCAGACCGGTAATTGTGAAAGACTGTCCATGAAATTTTCTCGACTTACCATGAATTAAAGTGGCCTCCGCCCCAGTATCAACTAACGCTCGGGCCCTTTGGATATTACGATGTTTCCAAAAAATCTCAATATCTACATAGGGTCTGTAATCTCTGTGGGCCCACCTGCGTACCGGAGCTTGACCTATTTCCTAGTCATTTTTCCTGCGTTCCGTCAACCAAGACAGATCAGGGTAAATGTTTTCAGTTTTCTTGGGTATCAGAATTTCTTGTTCATATCCGTCTCCAGTACGAAACGGATTAGTATCGGGTTCAAAAAGTTGTGAGTTACGGTCAGAGAGTCTGTTACGATCCTCCCTCCTTCGTACGTCAGGGGAATAACTCCTTGCATCTCTACGTCTGCTAGAGCCACGATCATCTCCTCCCCTCTCACGATCATCCTCTCTCCCCCTCCCCTCATTACGACGGGGGGAACCACCACGTTCATGGCGCCGATCATCACGGCGATCAGAATTCACACGTCGCCTCTCATCACCACTGTCATCCGAACCACGATCATACTCATTCTTTCGCACACGACGGGCACCTTCCTTTCGATCCAAACCACGCTTACGAAACATATCCCATAGGACATTATTAGGTTCACCATCAATCTCTTCCCTTTTGATACCATCCGCAATGAGAGCAAAAAACATGTCACGTCTAGAGAACTTATAGTCCCCACCAGTACGACCCTCAGGTCGGGATTGTCTTTCAGGTTTAAACCATTCACCCAGCTCACCAAGCTGACGAACAGACTCAAGTACAGCAGACAAAGGATTGCCAGTTTGGTTAATCAATAAAGTCATCATGACCTGCTTGTAAGCAACAGGAGAAGTACGTATAATGCGGTTACGCACAGAAGATGTTAAAAGACCATCCAATAATCTGTCAGCAGTACTAAGGAAGATACAGGTTTTCATGACTTCTTCCTTTAAACGTTGCGACGCATCGCGCAGAGTATACCACGGCTTTTCATCAGAGGGCCAATCAGACTCAGTTGGATATTTATGATTACAGCCATCAGACGCAAGCTGGAGCAAAGAAGTTTGGACATTACCATTAAAATTCCGAAAATGGTCCTGAATAGTAGAATCAGAACTCAAAGAGCAAAATCGTAAGCAATCAACAGCATCGAGCATAATACCGGAAGCGCCAAGCTCATAAAGGCGCACCATCCAGGTAAGCAAGGTCTCACCAGGCCGTTGTTTAAATCGTTGCAGGATGTCGCTGATCTCCTGCTGAGTAAAATCTTCAATACAGTCAAGAGCAATACCACCCGGATTACCAGGGGCTTGTTGTAATTTCCGTCGAAAGATCGGGTGAGCAGAAACTGCGGGAAGAGCTTCCGAGGAAGCCCGCATCTTAGATTTAACAGCACAATCAGGGCAAGCTACGTCATCCGCACGGGAAGAACGAGCACGGTCACAATCGGGAGTTGAATCAATGCACGAAGCAGATTTACAATCACGTCCGGAGCGAGAAGACTCGCGCTTGTCACCCTCCTCTGCCGAGGAGTCAGAAGTATGAGAATCCCAGATATTACCGTCCCACTCATCGGGGTTCCAATCCATTCCAGCTTTTGCGACAACCATACGCACTTTGCGTGAAGACACACGTCCACGACGATGTTTATACTTATATCGTGCAATACGGACCGCAGCCCTTTCGGCAATGGTCTGATATGTTTCAAGTTTATCGGCAAGCAATTTATTTTGACAACGCAACAAAGTGTGCGCATTTTGCAACTCGACACACTGTCCTTCCGAATCTTTAAACTGTTTCTGTAGTTGCACAAACCTCTCATGCATTATTCTGTATGCATTAAGAATAATCCACCCTCTGCGTCCTAAAATAGGAAGCTCATCACCCTTCACTACTGGCGCTTTCTGCAAGCACGAAATCACATCAGCAGGCTCCGCCTGCTCCAAGAATGAAGACCAATTTTCACTCAAACCAGTAGAATCAGCCCACTCACGGGCCAAAGCCTCGTAAGGCGTAGACTCCCAGCCGGGAATCTGGATCGGTAATTTAAAAACCGACGGTGATGTTTTCACAAACATAATGACACACAAAAAAAAATTATATACACAATTATAAACAAAATTTTATACGTACAAGCCGAGCGCAAACCAACGAGATGAAAACAACACAATGCACACAGGCTTCGTAAACAGTTCGTGACGCCAGATGTAATGGCTGGATTTTCTGTTTAGATGGGATCAGCCCCCAGGGGCCCCTGTGACCCAGCCAAAACGTACTCACCTTCCCTTCTTAGATCGTATTCACAATAAGTAGATATACAGATAAATATACAAGTTGCACCTAAGAATGGGGAATGACAATATACATATACAGATTTTCTACAATATCTTATTCACATCAGTTGGCCTCGCGGTCACCCCGACCCAGACCGTTCTACCCTAGGGCAGATCTGACACACAATCTGGTGCGTCTACACACGGGCCTGCAGAACCCAATGCTCCCTTTTCCAAACCGTTCGCGATCCTGCGAAACCTACACACTAGTTCGACCACCTAGTGCTCTCATTAACTCAAGCCACAATCCTGTGGGTATAAACACTGGTTCGACCCCCCAGTGCTCTCATTAACGCCGCATATCAACGACGACCACATTCCTATGAACACCTATACATATATATGTATATATATATTGGGATATTATCTCAGCTGTCTACTCGGAATGAAACTACAATAATGACTTTGGATATGGGTCCAGATTGTATAGTGTACTCGCTGCTTTTGGCATCAAAGGTTCACTCACTCCCTATTTGTGTGATCACCACTTACCTGATTGGGATTACTCATCCATTCACGTGCCTAGTTTTCACCTAGGAGTATCGTTTACCAAGATTGAACATAAGCACCAGGCACACGGTAATTCTATATGAATTAGGATATTTATTAACAATAAACATGAATCACATTACTATGCAATAATACATTTGCAAAGGGAATAAAAGATAAAGGTTAGGGTGCACATACTATAAGAATCGGTCGGACTTCACCTGGTTAATGGGAAATCGGGAATCGGCAGTCATCTAGGCTCCTGTCTCGTCTCTGGGTCCTGGCTCGCCTTGCAGTCACCCTCAGCCGTCACAAGTACACGTCTGCACTGCTAGGCTCAAACTCGTCTGCTCTCCCTCAGGACCTCGGAACCTTGCTGTTAATTAGCTACCGTCTCTCTCTCTCTCTGCATTAGTGCGCTCCACGCCACTTCTCGTTCAGTCTATCTTCAGAGAGTTTCGGTCTTAAATCTTTCTCCGACTTCAAAGATGGCGACTTGTCCACCATGAAAGTGAATAATGGCAGAGATGCTAACGGCTAGATGCCGCCTACGGACTAACTGACAAAAAGACTAACACCTTCGCTAATATCAAAGCCCGTTCCTTCATGGAAATTCACGGCCAGTAACCTGCCGCCCACCAAATTCTTGTACCTCCCCGTACCAAGGACACTTTCCCAGCCGGCCGGCCTGAAGTTGTGTCTTCGGAGTGGAGAAAAATACATTCCTTCGATAAGGGTCAGCCTGAACCGGTTCTCTCCAAGCGAACAACAGCTTAAAACTAAAACATCACACTTGACCTAGAAAGCCTTCTCGAGCTACCAGGCAGAAAGCAAAATGGAGTCTGTCTCGTTTAAGGCCTACGGAGCCCATAATATGCATAGCTCCATGAAAAACAGATCGGCATGTTAGCAAATGAGTGAATCATGACTAATACTTATATATCTAACCCCTCACTTAAATTCATAAGCCTTACTCTAAGGGAAGTAACACGCAAATGCCTTTATATATGTATGACAGGGTCCCTGTCTATCGGCCTAATCCCTATGCTATGGGGGTGATAGGCTGGAGTCACTCTCCATCATTCTCCTTCTCCAGAGAGCTAGCAAAAAGACAGCCATAACACACACCCAAAGTTGACAGAAGTAATGAGTTAGCCATTTTTTTCAACGAGAAAATTACCCGTATCCTGGCCTCCCTCCCTCCCTCCAGCCTTCCCAGCCTTACGGAAAGCAGTCCTGTCCCCAAAATGTCTGAAAGCATCTGTCGTCCTTCGCTTAAGACTTTCCGACCTGTCACCCCCTCAGAGGTTGAGCGAACCCTTGTAAAAATGAAAAGTGGATCGCCCTTGGACCCAGCCCCTATCAGGTTCCTTAAGACAGTAGCCCCAGTAATAGTTCCTACCATTACGGACCTCATCAACTGTTCGTTCTCCCATGGCATCGTCCCCGACAGCTGGAAGAGTGCTGTGGTCAAAGCACTCATAAAAAAACCCCAGCTGGATCCAGCAGACCTGACCAACTATAGGCCAATATCCCTACTCCCTGGCATTAGTAAAGTCACAGAGAAATTGGTAAATATCCAATTATCTCAGTTCCTTGAAACAAACAAACTGCTCAGACAATCCCAGACCGGATTTCGCCCAGGCCACGGAACGGACACCGCACTGCTTGCGGTGATTGAAGAGGCAAGGGGCTTACTAGATTCAGGAGGATCAGTGGCAGTGATCCTCCTGGATCTAAGTGCAGCCTTCGATACGGTCAACCACCGTGTCCTTCTGAGCAGACTGGCGAAAGCAGGACTTACCGGGACAGCTATCGGATGGATCGAATCCTATCTTACAGGACGCACCTTTCAAGTCTGGGATGACAGTCACCACTCATCCACCCTCCCACTCACTAGCGGCGTCCCCCAGGGCTCTTCCCTAAGCCCCACGCTTTTTAATGTCTATATGGCCCCCCTCGAGGACGTGGTAACACCATTTAACATCAAAATGGTGAGTTACGCCGATGACACCCAATTAGTCGTCTCCCTGTCCCAGCTGATTGACCATCCTGAAAACCTGACTAACTGCCTCATAAACATCCACAACTGGATGAACGAATCATCTTTGAAATTGAATGGGACAAAGACAGAGGTAATGTTACTCGGTAAGCAATGGACAACTATCCCCCCCACGATATGGCCCGAAGTGTTCGGTGAAATCCCCCCCCCCAAATCTGAAATCAAAACACTCGGGGTGTGGCTAGAGCCACAACTCACGATGAAGACCCAGGCCACCAAAACCTCGGGCACATGTTTTGGGCTCATGCGTAAGACTCGTAAAATCCTGCCCCTACTCCCTCCTATGTCCAGAAAGCTCCTTATCCAGGGCCTAGTGCTGTCCCGCTTAGACTACAGCAATCTAGTCTATCTGGGAGCCCCCGAGGCTACCATCTCGAAACTCCAGCGGACACAGAACGTGGCAGCACGTATGATCACCAACACCCCCTCCAGAACATCTGCCAAGCCAGCCCTTAAAACCCTGCACTGGCTCCCTGTTCGCCAAAGGGTGCACTTTAAAGCAATGTGTATCACACACAAGCTCTACAACGGTTCCGGCCCAGCGATTCTCAGCAACATGATTACACCCTATACAGCAACCAGAGTGCTACGATCGCAAAATGAGAATCGAGTCCACATTCCCAGATTCAAAAAAGTCCGCACGGGAGGCCGTCAATTCTCCGTTCAGGCGGCCAAAGGCTGGAACGCACTCCCCCTGGCCCTCAGATTGGAATCCAATTTCCTTGCGTTCCGCAAAAAACTTAAGACCCATTTGTTTCCCAAGTAACACCCTTCGACTACCTCCCGTCTCAATAGGTTCAAGTTACATAGCGCTGGGATACCCTTGGGTCACCAGGCGCTGTAGAAATCGCTAAAATAAAAATAAATAAATAAAAAAATAACATTGAGCTGGGATCCATCTTTACAGGCAGGTTTACTCAAAATTTCACTACAGACACTTTTTAACATTGGCTCCAAACAGATGGCAATAAACCTGGGAATTCTATTTATTCAGCTTCACTCCCTTCTGCACTACATCAAAACATTAGGAATGGAACAAACTGTTGAAATACCTTCAATCTTGTTGGACAGGCCCCAGAAGGCGGCTCGCTCCCTCCCCGCATGACAGAGCCAGGACACCGACTCTCCAGAAGCTACCCACAGAAGCAACCCCTAACCCGTCCCACACGGGACGCCTGCCCCCGAACATCTCTGTATCACCGGCCCGGGCCACCGCCAGCCCCCTTGCCCGGGCCCAGCCGCCATCTTGGACCTTGCACCACGAGGCCGCGTGGCCTCAACTCGACCCTAACCCTGGGCCTGGCCAGGCCCCGACAGCCCGGCACCACCATCCACCCGGGAGGTGAGCGGACTACTTGACAGGTCAATGGGAGAGAAGAGTTTGGATGGCTCTCCCCCTCCAGGTGCCGATCGCCCCCAGCTCCCCCGGGAGCTGGCTCCACCCTCCTGCTGGGTGTCTGGACTCCCTCATCCCGGACCTCCCGACCTCCAAGTGCGAGGGTCCGGACATCAAAGGGCACCAGCCCTATAACTGGGGCAGCTCCAGAGCAGGAAGGCAGTTGTATCCTGGAGTCGAGAGACACCGTGAAGAACTCATCCTTGACGGACTGCTGGCGCCGCCGCAGCCCTGCCTTGTGAACTATCGTCCTGCCTGCTGGTGCTGCCGCAGCCTTCTGCAACCTTCATCCTCGTCGGGACCTGCTGGCGCTGCCGCGGACCGTTGTAACTACCACCTTCGTCGGGACCTGCTGGCGCTGCCGCGGACCGTTGCTACCTACGATCATCTCGGGACCTGCTGGCGCTGCCGCGGCCCGTCCTCCTAGAACGCCGAGCTCGAGGATTGTGAGCTACCCATCTTTTCATCGCATCTACCAGATTGGTAACAAGACTGTCCCGCTACCCCCCTTTCCCATCCAAGAGACTAGAATCGAGGGGACCCCTGAGTCCTGACCTCCTTGTACCATTCTACCGTACTTAAAGATTGCTTATAAAGAACGTTAAACCTTATTTTTGTGTGGTGTACATCTGTGGGGGAGAAGTTACTCATCTGTACGATCGCTGGAGACGGCTCTCCCCGGAGACCTCTCCCCTTGTCCTCGGCCGACCCTCCAGGTCCCGTCTAACATTGGTGGCCAGCGGCGCGATCCGAATCAACTCGTACGTACAGAGAGTGACTCACCCCACGACTAAACCACAATGACAACCAAAGATCCACCGAAAAATTCCAGATGGAGAAATTGGAAGAATACAGCCATCGTGAGTTAAAACAATTTTGCATCAAACTAGGCATTGCTACCACCGGTCTGAGCACAAAAGACGATTTCAAGCACGCCATCGAATCTTGGGCAGAAACCGGGGCCGTCAGATCCCCGGACCAAAACATCGCAGCGTCAGAGATCAACACCCCTTCTCCTGAAGAACGGAGAGCGGGTCTCTCACAGGAAGAGATCCAAGAAAGAGAAAGAAACAGACTACACGAATTAGAGATGGCACGGCTCAAGATGGACGGCGAGCTGAAACTAGCGGAACAAAAACTGAACTTAGAACACCTACGGCTCCGAGAAGAGCGGGAAGAAAAGCAAAGACAAAGAGAACTCGAAGAAAAAAGACTGGCATACGAACACAAGCGCAAGCTAGCTGAACTAGAAATACGGAAACAAAACAAAGAACTAGGGGTGCCCGAGCAACCGCGCACCCCAGGCGCTACGGAACAAAAAGTCCACATCCCTAAGGACGTCGTCCGAGAATACTATCGGAACGACGACATACAACAGTGGTTCAAGGCCTATGAGATCGCCATGGCCTCCCACCGGATCGATCGAAGTGACTGGGGCGCCGGTCTATGGGGGAGGTTCGTCAACGAGGGCCGCGATGCCCTGCTACAGCTCCCGGACCACCAGATGACGTCCTACGACCACATGAAGGCCGCCCTCCTCACTCGATATGGACTCACACCCGAGATGTACCGCCAGAGGTTCCGCGACTGCACCCGGATCCCGGGTACAACTTGGGTGGAATATGTGAACTATTTTAGCCGAGCCTTCGAAGGGTGGATCAAAGGTAGCAGAGTCACCACCTACGAACAGCTCTTCAATCTCATTGTATGGGAGCACCTCTCCAACAACTGCTTCGTCGAGCTCAGGCAGCACATCCTCGACAGTAAAATGACTGACCCTCGGCAGCTCGCCGCTGAGGCTGACCGATGGGAGAGCACCCGAGTGGCCCGGAGTGGGCCAACCGAGCAGAACCGAAACAACGAAGGCCCTCATCGTCCCCGAGGAGGAGGAGGAGGAGGAGGCCAGGGCGGGGGCAGAGATGCCGCTCCGGCAGCTCCCGTCAACAACACCCCACCCCCGGCTGGGCGGGGGAACCCTCCGATGCGCCCAGGGTTCCGAGCCAATGTCACGTGCCATCGGTGCCAGCGGGTCGGACACTATGCCAACGACCCGAACTGTCCCAAGAACCAGACTCCCGGGCCCCGCCAGGTCGCGGCGGCCGCCTTAGGAGAAGAACAGACGTACGAAGAGCACGAAGAATATGAACAGGAACAGCCCGAATGGGAACCGGCCGCCATGGTCCTGGCCTGCCTAGGGGGAAGAGACATGGTCCCGCGGGTCCCCCTACCCGCAAACACCCGAAAATACAGCCAGTGGGTCTACATCAACGGGCGCAAGGCCGAAGCCTTACGTGACACCGGGGCCAGTGTGACGGCCGTCCGCTGTCACCTGGTGACCCCAGAACAAATCCTGCCCAACGTCCTTTGCCCGGTCCGTTCAGCTGACAATTCGGAGAGCCTATGTCGGATGGCCTGTGTCCCCTTTGAGTGGGGAGGAGTGTCCGGCATGCTGAAGGTAACTGTCCGCGATGATGCCCCCGTGGACTGCCTCCTGGGAAACGATCTCGAGAGTTCCCCGTGGGCAGCGGTTGAGAGAAGAGAACACCTGGGGATGCTGGGCCTCCCAGACTGGGCATGCGTAACAACCCGGTCCATGGCCACCCGTGCCGTCCCCAGACTCGAAGAACCCGAATGGCCAGCACCTCCTCCCCCGATCACTCCAGAGGAAGACGCCGGCCGTCCCGACCCCCCAGAAAAAGCCCCGGAAGAGCCCGCTCAGCTTCAGGACCTTCCAGACCTGGCTCAGTGGCGTCACGAAGGGGGGCCCACCCAAGAACAATTTCGGCAGGAGCAAAAGACCTGTTCCTCCCTCGAGGGACTCCGACAGCAAGCCCTCGCCCAGAGCGCGGGAGACACCGCAGGGGCGCACTGGATCTACTGGGACAACGACTTACTGTACAGCGAACAAAGAATTGCAGAGTTGGGAGCCAGTCGGGTGCTGGTGGTACCCCGCAGTTTCAGAGACTTCCTGTTAAACTTGGCCCACGATGTCCCCCTGGCTGGGCACCTGGGGCAAGACAAAACCTACAACCGTCTGGTGACTCATTTCTACTGGCCCAAAATGCGTAATGATGTCTCCAACCACTGCCGGGCCTGCCCCACCTGCCAAGCCAGCGGCAAGAGCGGCCGAAAACTCAAGGCGCCCCTGCAACCATTCCCGGTTGTCACCACCCCATTCGAGCGAGTAGGAATAGACATTGTGGGGCCCCTGGACCCCCGAACAGCACAAGGGCATCGATTCATCCTGGTCCTGGTGGACCACGCCACCCGCTATCCCGAGGCCATCCCCCTTCGAACAGTGACCGCACCAGTGGTCGGCCGAGCCCTGATGGGGATCTTCTCGCGAGTGGGCTTCCCCCGAGAGGTCGTCAGTGACCGAGGCACGAACTTTATCTCGAAGTATATGAGATCCCTCTGGCAGCAGTGCGGGGTCACCTACCGTTTTACGACCCCCTATCAGCCGCAGGGGAACGGACTGGTCGAGCGGTTCAACCGCACCCTCAAGGGAATGATTATGGGGCTGGAGGAGCCCCTGCGCCGCCAGTGGGACGTGCTACTACCGTGCCTCCTTTTCGCCTACCGAGAAGTCCCCCAGAAGTCCCTCGGTTTCAGCCCTTTCGAGCTCCTGTACGGGCACCCTGTCCGAGGGCCCCTCAGCCTGGTGAAAGAAGAATGGGAGATGGCCCCCCTGAAAACCCCTCCGGATGTCTACAAGTACCTCCTGACCCTCCGCAACCAGACCAGGCGATTCAGGGAGATCGCTAAAGCCAATCTGGAGGCCAGTCAGGAGGACATGAAGAAGTGGTACGACCAACATGCCTCCTCCATTGAATTTGAACCTGGTCAGCAGGTGTGGGTGATGTCCCCCACCGAACCCTGTGCCTTGCAAGACAAATGGACAGGACCCTTCAAGGTGGTCGAACGCAAGGGCCCTGTCACCTATCTCATCGACATGGAGTCCCCCCGAAACCCCCTCCGGGTCCTCCACGCCAACAGACTCAAACCACACTTTGTGCGCTCAGAGCTCAGCCTCCTGATGGCTACAGACAGTGGGGTGGAAGAAGACTCCGAGCCACTCCCGGACCTGCTGAAGACCCGGGAGAGAGATGGTTCCGTGGATGGGGTCCGACTCTCCAATACCCTGACCCCGGAGCAGCGCCAAGACTGTCAGACCCTCCTGTTGCAATTTGCAGATCTATTTTCCCTCACCCCCGGGGTCACCCCCTGGTGCCTTCACGACGTAGACACTGGGGACAGTCCCCCTATCCGACACCGGGCGTATCGAATGCCAGACCGGGTGCGCGCCTGCATCCAAGAAGAAGTCACCAAGATGCTCGCACTCGAGGTCATCGAGCCCTCAGACAGCCCCTGGGCCAGCCCAGTCGTACTGGTACCCAAAGCGGCCGCCCCAGGCGCCACCCCCGAGCTCCGGTTCTGCGTCGACTATCGGGGTCTGAACGCTGTCACCAGAACCGACGCTCATCCTATCCCCCGAGCAGATGAACTGGTCGACCGTATGGGGGCTGCCCGCTACCTCAGCATCTTCGACCTGACAGCGGGCTACTGGCAGATCGGCCTCACCCCCAGGGCTCAAGAACGATCCGCTTTCTCCACCCCGGATGGGCACTACCAGTTCACCGTGATGCCCTTCGGTATGAAAAATGCTCCAGCCACTTTTCAGAGACTTGTGAACCAGGTATTGGCGGGCCTCGAAGACTTCAGCGCCGCCTACCTGGACGATATCGCAGTATACAGCCGCCACTGGTCAGACCACCTCTGCCACCTCCGAGAGGTCCTGCAGGCCCTTCAGCGAGCGGGCCTCACCATCAAGGCCAACAAATGCCAAATCGGCCAAGGGTCCGTGACCTACCTCGGACACCAAGTGGGGCGCGGTCTGGTGGCACCTCTCCAGCTCAAGATCGCTGCCATCCAGTCCTGGCAGCCCCCTGTCACCCAAACCGAGGTACGAGCCTTCCTGGGGCTCACTGGATATTATCGAAGGTTCGTGAAGGACTATGGCAGCATTGTGGGGCCCCTCACCGAGCTCACCTCCAAAAAGCATCCCAAGACGGTCAACTGGACTCCGGACTGCCAAGCGGCCTTCGAGAAACTGAAGGCTGCCATGTGCACCGCCCCGGTGCTCCAGGCCCCCGACTACAGCCGCGAGTTCATAGTTCAGACCGATGCCTCGGACCATGGCATTGGGGCCGTCCTCTCACAGCTCAACTCCGAGGGGATCGATCAGCCCGTGGCCTTCATCAGCCGACGCCTCCTGGCCAGGGAACAGCGCTGGAGTACCATCGAGCGGGAGGCCTTCGCAGTGGTGTGGGCCCTCAAGAAACTCCGGCCCTACCTCTTCGGTACCCACTTCCGGGTACAGACAGACCATCGCCCCCTGCAATGGTTAATGCAGATGCGGGGGGAGAATCTCAAACTGCTGCGATGGTCCATCTCACTGCAAGGGATGGACTTCACTGTGGAGCATCGCCCTGGTCAAGATCACGCCAACGCGGATGGCCTGTCCCGCTTTTTCCGCCTCGACGGAGAGAGTCCCCAAGAAGATGGGTAACTCTCCCCACCTTCAGCTGGGGGGGACGCATGTTGGACAGGCCCCAGAAGGCGGCTCGCTCCCTCCCCGCATGACAGAGCCAGGACACCGACTCTCCAGAAGCTACCCACAGAAGCAACCCCTAACCCGTCCCACACGGGACGCCTGCCCCCGAACATCTCTGTATCACCGGCCCGGGCCACCGCCAGCCCCCTTGCCCGGGCCCAGCCGCCATCTTGGACCTTGCACCACGAGGCCGCGTGGCCTCAACTCGACCCTAACCCTGGGCCTGGCCAGGCCCCGACAGCCCGGCACCACCATCCACCCGGGAGGTGAGCGGACCACTTGACAGGTCAATGGGAGAGAAGAGTTTGGATGGCTCTCCCCCTCCAGGTGCCGATCGCCCCCAGCTCCCCCGGGAGCTGGCTCCACCCTCCTGCTGGGTGTCTGGACTCCCTCATCCCGGACCTCCCGACCTCCAAGTGCGAGGGTCCGGACATCAAAGGGCACCAGCCCTATAACTGGGGCAGCTCCAGAGCAGGAAGGCAGTTGTATCCTGGAGTCGAGAGACACCGTGAAGAACTCATCCTTGACGGACTGCTGGCGCCGCCGCAGCCCTGCCTTGTGAACTATCGTCCTGCCTGCTGGCGCTGCCGCAGCCTTCTGCAACCTTCATCCTCGTCGGGACCTGCTGGCGCTGCCGCGGACCGTTGTAACTACCACCTTCGTCGGGACCTGCTGGCGCTGCCACGGACCTTGCTACCTACGATCATCTCGGGACCTGCTGGCGCTGCCGCGGCCCGTCCTCCTAGAACGCCGAGCTCGAGGATTGTGAGCTACCCATCTTTTCATCGCATCTACCAGATTGGTAACAAGACTGTCCCGCTACCCCCTTTCCCATCCAAGAGACTAGAATCGAGGGGACCCCTGAGTCCTGACCTCCTTGTACCATTCTACCGTACTTAAAGATTGCTTATAAAGAACGTTAAACCTTATCTTTGTGTGGTGTACATCTGTGGGGGGGAAGTTACTCGTCTGTACGATCGCTGGAGACGGCTCTCCCCGGAGACCTCTCCCCTTGTCCTCGGCCGACCCTCCAGGTCCCGTCTAACAAATCTGAACTACGTTGTTTAAGCAATGACTAAGATATTCAATCAATGGGCAATCTATTAGGCCGACTTACTGTGCCTTAAAACAAAATTCTCATGAGTGACCTATTGTGCATATTCTGACAGCAAATTATTTTTGACTGTCTCTTCATTTAAGGAGTACCTAAAACCTAGCCTTCAAGCAGCAAAGAAAAACAAAATCGCGATAAGCCTGGCATCTGCCTTCAATTACCGGCACCTCTGACAGCTGCTAATTGAAAATTTATGGCATTCTCCTGGACGGGGAGACAGCATGCGCGCACGTACAGCTCAAGAAAACTACAGAGTCGTGAATGCGCGAACGGACCCTGACATCTGGTAATTGGGAATTTATGGCATCTCATGCGCGTTCTGGCACGGAATATGCAGGAAGTCGATAGAGAAAAATTCCTAGGGCCTATTGCGTGAACACTTACAAAAACACAGCCGTGAAAGGACCAATGACCATGCAGATGGCACACAACACCACGAAAAATTCTCGCGCACTGAGGAATTTTTACTGCACGATTCAGAGCCCCTTAACAATACGGCTTGGAGCTCCGCCCCACTTCTGACGAAGTGGTGACGTAGGCCGAGCCCTAAACAACAATTGATGGACAGAATGCAGAACGATGTCATACATTCATCCCAGTACAGAGATCTGGGCCTAAATCCCTCGTTTTTTTTGCTCACTAAACCACCCCAGTTCAGACATGGCCATATGCAAATCAGCCTTGACCCTGTGCCTCATGGGAACAGTCCAGCCCGAACTGCCAAGCCTTGTCTTTCCTGGACAGGAATCAAGCATCCTAGGACCGGTTTCTGGCCATCAGCCGTCTTCAGCCAGGATAGCTTGACTCCAGTGGTGTGGAGAGCATGGGACTCACGTCTGAGCTTACCCATCCCACTCGGGGTGACAATTGCAAAAACAACATTTGATGGACAGAATGCAGAACAATGTCATACATTCACCCCAGTACAGAGATCTGGGCCTGAATCCATCGTTTTTTTACACTCCACACCACCCCAGTTCAGACATGCCCATATGCAAATCAGCCTTGACCCTGTGCCTCATGGGAACAGTCCAGCCCGAACTGCCAAGCCATGTCTTTCCTGGACCGGAATCAAGAATTCAGAATGCAGCCCTTCAGCCGACAACCCCGGGGTCCGACGGCGCGGAAAACTAAGGTGTACTTAGATCAATCAGGTCGTATTTCGGAAAACCTACAGGTCTATTATTTTTTGTTTTTTAACTGCAACAAACATACACGTTGACAATCAATATGACAATAATCCTAGAAAAGTTTTGATTATACAATTGCATGTAATCAGAAATTACAAATATATCTTCCAGTGTGAAATCCCACTATGCACTCTATTGTGAATAACAGTCCAACAATTTCAGATCCACTCCCCTTCTACCTCTTCATCAGAGCTCGCTTCCGGTAATGAATCACACAGGTCCCCTCTATAGACATTCCAGAAGGCCCATACTTTATTCCACTTACGCGGGCAAGCCCTATTCACATATACCGCCCGTTCCGTAAACATTAACAAATCCATGTTCCTACTCCATTGTGCCAATGTGGGCAGTTCTGGAGCGCCCCATTTTTGCGCTATGTCGCATTTCGCCACCATGATGGCTAATGTGCCCCATATCAGTCCGTACCTGGATAGATCGTTTGGATCCCAAATATTTAAAAGGCATTTGCGTGGTTCAGGAGTTAGCGATAGCTTAAGTGTCTGTGACATTGTGGGCATCACCTGACGCCAATAGGCCGCTATGAGGGGACAGTCCCAGAGGGTATGGAATAATGTACCTTCCTCTCCACAGCCCCGAAGACAGTAGGGATGTGGAGCTCTCTGTAACTTATGTAGTGTGGTTCTCGTATAATATATACGATGCAGGATTTTTAATTGTACTAGCCTAAACTTAGCCGAAATGCCCACCTCCCTCGGGGAAGCCAGCGCCTCGTTCCACTCTGTCTCATCCATGTCACCCAGTTCATCCACCCACTTTTCGCGCAATTTTAGTGTAGGGTCTGACTGGTTGTTTAGCAGTTTTTTGTAGGTGAGGGAAGTGGCACTATGCTGCATGTAATCCGTGAGTAATCTATCCTCTAGCGGGGAGGAGTCCGGGACTTCGGTATCCGGTGGTATTGCCTGCAGCAGTGCGTGCCGTATCTGAACATACCTATAGGTTTCGTTTGGTCCTAATTCGTACTGTTGCTGAAGGAGGGAGAACGGGACTACCGTTCCCTTGTCCCCCAAGTCTCCCACCGCAGATATTCCAATGTTGTTCCACTGTGTAAACCCTTTACCTCGTCACAGCTGTCCCAGTGCCTTAGTGTCCCAGACCGGGGTAAGCTTAGTAATTACACCCTTCCAGCCCAGCCTCGCCTGAGCCGCATGCCAAGGCATGGCTGTATGCTTCATGGGGCCTATCAGCTTTGCCGCCTGACCTCTGTTGTAGAGCACGGAAAGCACACTGTCTGTGCCTAGTTGAGTCCCATCTGCCCTGTAAGCTGTGTCTTCCCGAGATGCATGAACCCATTGCTTGATGAAATTGAGTTGGGCGGCCCAGTAATACAATTGTAGGTTTGGTAATGCAATCCCTCCCTCGTACCAACTTCTGTTCAGTTTGACATGGGCAATACGTGCCGGCTTGTAACTCCATAACAGGTTGGACACTAATGTTGTCACCTGTCGGAAGTATCTTGGCGGGACAGGGTAGGGTGAGTTTTCCAGGGCGTAAAGGAACCTTGGGAGAGCCATCATTTTATAGAGTGCAGCCCGTCCGAGAAGCGTCAACGGCAATGAAGCCCAATGTTTCACATCGGCCCGGAGCCGGGCCAGAGGTGGAGTCAGGTTTTTGTCAAAGAATTCTGTTTGGTTATCGGTGATGTGGATACCAAGGTACTTAAAGGAGGACGTGGTCAGCAATAGTGGGCAGTTTACGTCGAGCAGGGGCGCAGGCTCCCTCAGAACGTATATTACCGATTTTGACCAGTTGAGAGTGTATCCCGACGATGTCCCGTAGTCGTCACACAAAGCAAGTAGGGCTAGTATACTGTCACTTTTATTTTT